>NC_092805.1:49578906-49870908 GCF_040954645.1 Diabrotica undecimpunctata | reverse complement strand
TTTTTGTCTTTCCTAAAGCTACCCCACTTCCTAGTTCACACCCATCGGTGGGCCTGTAGCGACGTCTGACGTCGCAGCTTGTCATTGGTTAAAAATTAATTTCTAATCAATGATACGCTGCGACTTCACGACACACCCATCGATGGGTGTGAACTTGAGCTTATCTTGGTTTTTATTGTAGTATAATCAACTGCTTTACCTTTATTTATTTTTTGAAGTGCTTGACCACTGCTGTTACTGCCTCCGTTAGTTGAAATGGTTTTCTGTCAAACTCTTTATTTAATAAACCATCATAGTACTTTTTACCTCTTTGACACCCTTTTCGTTAACTAGTATTTTATTATTTTTGTCCCGTTTATATGGAATCTAATTAAAATCTTTTGCTTTCTTTGCACTATGTTAGGCTATTTTACATACAGTACGCTAAGTTTTCAATTAGATATACACCCTATATACGCTCTAAGGAAGGCACAGAAGAACTGTCAAGTTAAGCAAACAAGGAAAAATGAAAAACTTACAGAAGACACAAGGAACCTAATGCAAAAAAGAAGGGAAATGAAAGATAAGCACACAGTGAACATCGAAGAGCTAAGGAATTTAAATAAAACCATTTCAAAAGCTGTTAGGAAAGACATAAGGGATTTTAACACTAAAGAAACAACTAATACCATAGAACAAAATAAAAGCCTTAAAGTTCTAAAACGAAAGTTGAAGACAGGAACCAGGAACATTTATAAGCTAAAACATAGACAAGGACATGCTGTATATGAACAACAAGAAATTATGAAAATTATCGAAGAGTACTATAGAACATTATATCGTCGAGATGCTCACATTCCAGAGGTGGAAATCCCAGTCATACAAAATCAAGGATCAGAGGAACTTCCAGATATAACCGAAGAGGAAATCGAATCATCGTTGAAAGGTATGAAGAACAGCAAATCACCTGGAGAAGATGGCATTGTAAGTGAAATGCTTAAATTAGGAGGCGAATGCGTCATGAAAGCTTTAAAAACCCTTTATAATGCCTGCCTCTTTGAAGTAGTTACACTAGAAAAATGGAATACTGCCATTATCTCATTTATATAAGCTCTTTATGAGAATAATTACTAACAGACTGGAACCTAAGCTGGATTTTCACCAACCATTAGAGCAAGCCGGATTTAGGAGTGGCTTTGGAACGAATGACTACCTACAAGTAATAAAATCCGTAATAGAGAAAGTTACAGAATACAACAAGCCATTGATATTAATATTTGTAGATTTTGAGAAAGCGTTTGACTCAGTCCAGCATAGGTTAAGAGCTCTTACAGAGTGCAGTATTAATCATAGGTACACAACTTTTCTTCGAAATATATATAATAGCGCAACAGCTGCAGTTAGAATGTATTATGGCAACACTAATACATGTCCCTACGAGAGGGGTATTAGGCAAGGAGATACCATCTCTCCTAAGCTATTCACCGCTTTGTTGCAGAGTGCTATGAGAAACAATAATTGGGAGAATATTGGAGTCAACATAAATGGAGAATTTCTGAACAACTTGAGATTTGCAGACGACATAGTTCTTATTGCAGACCGGGTAGATAATGCCTGCCAGCTTCTTCAAGACCTTCAGAGCTCGTGTACACGAGTTGGACTTAAAATTAATTTCTCCAAAACACAATATATGACCAAGTCTTTAGATCAGATATTCCCATGTGCTTGAAAAGGAAGGTCTTTGATCAATGTGTACTCCCAGTTCTAACGTATGGAGCAAAAACATTGACCCTTACCAGAAAAGTAATCAATAAAATACAAGTGGCACAGAGAGCGATGGAGAGGTCAATCCCTCAGAGACAGAGTATCAAATACAATAATTAGGAGAAAAACTGGTGTTACTGACGTAGTTCAAAGGATTACAACATTGAAATGGAACTGGGCGAGGCATGTTGTCAGATTAAAAGATGGAAGGTGGACGAAGAAAATTCTGGAATGGAGATGCTTATCGTAATCGAGAACGTCCTCCAACAAGGTGGTCAGATGACATCAAGCCCAGTCAGCACTACTGGATTCAGGGTGTTCAAGATAGAATGCATTGGAATTATTTACGGGATGCCTATGTCTAACAGTGGACTCAAAACGGCTGATGATGATACACCCTATAAATGACAACACTGCACGCCGTCGACTTTCTAAGAACCTGTTTCGTTGACCCGTCGCCAATAATTTGTTATTATACAGTGGTTGTTTAAAAACTTGAGTGGTGGTAATTCTGGACAAAAGTGTGCAGATTTATTTTCTGTGTTTTTTTAAGGGAAGACCAATTCCTTGCGTACACTTAATTCATAATAGTGTTAAAAATTTTGTGAGTTCTTATTTCCTCAAAAATTGCAGAAAATGTCACACGCAAGAAGTATCTCTAGAAAAGTGACAGATTTTATGACAGATTGGGATACTGTTCAGTCGTAGGTCAAATATTTCAATCAATCATTTCTCTAGGGCATAAAAATTATTTCTTCTCTTATTGGGAATTATTTTTTATTTTCAATAAGAGTATATTTTTTGTTTTATCTTTTTAAAGAAATGCGCTTTTATTTTTAATTTAATCAGAAAAAATTGTTCTCATTATTAAAATCCGATACAAATGCACCGCTTTATAAAGGCCAGTGTATTTTTATCGAGTTTTGGTACTCTAAGAAATGAACCGGGCATACATAATAAAAACAAACATCAGTTCGAATGACGGGGATGTGCACCCCATCCGTTGTTACGTGCTACTAAATGATTTTCAATTATTTTCTGTCGTGGTGTCGGAGGAGATCGACAATTACCTCGTACGAGGCAATGTTGCCGATTTTAGCGCTTTATGTAGTGTACAATATCTAATCCAAAACTTAAAGCACTGTATCTTTGCGGTACCCTTTCTGGTATCAAGTTGTTCGTATACGTTAGTATACGCCTCTGCTTTAGCTTTTGCTACTGCTACTTTTGCTTTCTTTTTGACTTCCTTATAGTTTTGAAGATCTCTGTCAGGACTCCAAATATTATTAGGACTTCCTTACGTGTTCCAGTTCAGTTTTTCTACAGTTTTTGCCCTGAGTATATCTCTTTTCTCACCACCCCCACTGGTGGAAATTTTGTTTTAATATCCGCTAATTTTTGAAAAAAGCTTATTGAATTCCTTTCCTCAGAGGGTACAGTACCAAATATTTTAGGACCATGACACTGTTAAAAGAGGTAGTTCCTTTGATATAATTTAGCAGACCTCCAAAAGCTTCACTATTCAGTATGTGTTTGGTTTTATCAGGTTGTACTTAAAAGGAGAATAAATAGTAATCTATTGATATAGCACATTTTAATAACAAAAGAATAATTTACAAAAACACTATTACGAAATAAAAGAGTTTTGTTTTACAAAATTGTTCATTTATACCGGGTTTTTAATATCGTGCGAAATATAATACTGTTCACTGCATTTTAGAGAAGGCGTCATATAAACTTTGCTTAGCGACTTGAGACCAACTGTCATTATTTTTTTGGGCTAGACCCAATTTAAGCGCGATTTTACCTAAGGGTCCGACTTAGTGGCGTCAGTGTTTATAAAACAACGAGCTTATATAGCACTTTAAGACGAATATTTTTGTAGACATGAGGTACAGTCTGTCCCATAAGATTCACACCAATATTTATAAACGAAAAGTCAACTAAAATGAATTTACATTGTTGTTTTTACAACACCCACATTTCTATTTTGACATAATTTTCTTTGTATTCTTTGAATATTACATTTATTTTCTAGCTGACATCGATATGGGCGCTTTAATGACGGTTTGTACGTTATCCATTACTCTTCTTATGGTCTATGGAACAATTAAAGGAAAACCGACACATGTTCTGCCTTTCTTCTGCCTACAACTTTTTGATTTTGCCATTACAGCGTAAGTAACACTGATTTTTTTGTTGGGTAAGAGGACCGTTTAATAGTAGATTATTTTATATTTCAGTCTAACTGCAACTGGATACTTTTGCTATTTGAGATCTGCTCATCGCCTTATCGCAGAAAACTGGAACCTTCCTCTGCGCCAAGAACTACTTCAGTTGAGTCCGCAAGTTTTGACGCTCATAGTATTATTGGCCTTCTTGTTTTCAATGCTATGGAAAGTAAGTATTACCTCGTATTATTAACCTCGTAAAAACAGGAGGTTGACACTTCAAGAAGTATTAGTAGTTAAGTGTTTGAATAGTTCTGTCATTCACTTAGAGTTGTTAACAAGTATTGTAAGAAATGGATAGGTCCGGACCACCGGCATGATTTTAAAAATGGAAGAGCAAAAGGAAAAAAATAGTCAAGAAGATCAAGAGCTGAGGAGGAAGCGTAGCAAGAGCTGAGAGGGAAGCGTAGGCAAGAGGAGGAAGAGGTAAAGAAGCGCAGACAAGAGGAAGAGAAAAAGGCGGAAGATGCCTAGGAAAATAGAGATAGAAATCATAAATCGTTTATCTCAAATTCATGAAAAATATAAAAAGTCAAATTAGAACAACAAAACAATATAAAAACCGATTTAAAAAACAAATTAGAAAAAACAACAAAACTATTTAGAAAATAAAGTAGAACAACAACAAAATGATTTAAAATCTAATTTAGAAAGAAAAATAGTAGTAGAAAGAAAAATTTGTACCCAATCTTCCATATCTAATATTGCTTCAGTAAGTAATATCGAATCTGAACAAACAGCGTCTTTTTTCTTCTTTGTACATGGTTTAAGGTTTATGAGCATTTCTTGGTGCTTCTGCAAATACGTTCCTTAATTAGAAACCTGTTTTTTTAATTGTTCACTTAAATCCATAAATTCCCTTTCTCCTTGGTACCTTAGTAATGTTTTTTCTTTTTTCTATCGCATTTGTAGGATAATGTTTCTGTGCCTTTGTGAAAAGTATTCTTACTTTTATCTGAAGAGTTGTCGTAATTTAAGTTTACAAGTTCAAAGTACAAAGGGATCTTCAAATTCTATCTATAAGAGCAGAAGTCACAAGTGACGTCAGCTCTTATAGATGGAATTTGAAGATCCCTTTCTATTATATTGTCTGTAGAGTTGTCGTAGGAACGCAGCGACTCTAAACAAATTATTTATCACCATTTTTAAGGGTATGCATTTTATACTTCATGCCAGGTGCCAGTTTTTTTTTACGGCAGGTTTCCTTGTTACCCTCTGGATATCGGTGCTATTTAGCCATACGGCTCACACTCTCTCTGACACCTACGGTATCAAAAGGATTGAGCTCTGGTGGGACTCTTTCCGTGTTATCGAAGCCTAGGTAGGTGACTTGGTATGCTGAAGTATCTCCCAAAAATTTTCGTACACATCTGGACGTCCCGAGGAGTACAGCTTTATTCATGGCCTTATAGAGATGTTCTTTTAGATCCAGCTGTTTTATGTTCTCTATGTGGTTTTTTGGAATAACACCAGTAGTAGATAGAGTAATAGGTACTGTCTCGGTAATTTCCATTCTCCATTGTTTCCTGATTTCTATTTCTAGATCTGTGTACTTGGCGATATTTTTGTTGTATTTAACACGCAAATTATTGGTACTGCGTATCGCCACAGCAATAAGGATTAAGATCTATTAGTAATAAGGTTATTAAGGTCTATTATGTGCCACTGGTTGGTCTGATCTTATTGTGATCTCGCCCATGAAGAGGTTTACTTATCCAGGTGCGCATTTTTTCTTGTCAGGTGATTTATGCGCAAATTGCTCGATGTAAAGTAGATGTCTTAGTCTGAAGTCTGACCTGAAAATAAGTTCTTAAATTAGCAACCTAAAAAAAATCTGTTTATCCAGTTGCTCAATTGTTTCCATAAGTCCTTTTCCCCCTTGATATCGCGGTAATGATGTTCTCTCTACTGCACTGCTTGGATGGTGTTTTTGCGCCTTTGTGAGAAGTGTTCTTACTTTCCACTGAAGACTCTCTATATCCGTTTTTGATCACTTTATAATACCAAATGAGTAGCTCAGAGCGAAACAGGCGTACGTATTTAATGCCTTAAACAAATTTTTTCTATTAAGATATGACCGATTTAGTTTTGTTACTCTTCGTACGGAAGTTAGTTCGGTTTTCATGTGTTTATGTTCAATTCTCCACGCTTGCTTTACTCCGAAATATTTGTACATATCATTTTCACCCATTGCCTCAATGTTTTGCCAATCTTGCATATCGAAACATCCGGGCTGAACCTTCCCTCTGACTATATTTAGTATACTGCACTTGTCTAGTCCAAAATGCATACTGATATTATTTGAGACAGTTTCTACAGTTGTTAGCATCTGATCTACGTTGTTTCGAGTGGAAGCCATTAATTTCAAATCACCCATAAACAACACATGATTAAGCTTCGCCATACTAGTATTGTTATTTTTAATGCTAAAGCCTGTGTCAGTGGAGTTCAGTAGATGAGGTAGTGGGTTCATCGCTAAACAGAACCAAAGTGAACTCAACTAGTCCCTCTGGAAAAGGACCGGGTTGTTTTCACCGGGTATTTGAAAGTGAATTTTAGTCTTCCACTCCGTCCTTATATTCTTCAAAAAGGCCACTATATTGTCATGGACTTTATATATTTTTAATATATCTATAAGCCATTTTTGCGGTACTCAATCAAAGGCCTTCTTGTAGTCAATGAAAGCGGTAAAAAGGTTCCTTTTTTTGGTGTACGCCTGGTTGGAAATGACTGAGTCGATTATAAGTTGTTCTTTGCAACCCATGGAACCCTTAGCGCATCCTTTCTGTTGAGGCTGTATGATATTATTTAGAGAACAGTGTTGGTAGATACGCTGGACTACACAGGATGTGACCAATTTGTTCAAAGTTGGAAGACAAGTAATTGGTCGGTACTTGACTGGATCTTGGGTGTTATTTTGATCCTTCGGTATTAGATAAGTGATTCCCTGAGTAACAAATGGTGGTATTTCCTGTGGATTAGAAATAACATGATTAATTACTACTGTTAAAAACTCATGGACGTTCCAAAACTTCTCTAGCCAGAAGTTTTGAACTCCGTCTGGTCCAGGAGATTTCCAGTTATGAAGCTCTTTGATAATGTTCTAGACTTCTTCAGTGGTGAAAGGTGCATAGGTCCACAGGCTATTATTATTATGTTATTATCCAGGTTTAAAGCATACATCTTTCACCCCTTTAAGGAACAAATTCATTCATCCTAGGCATAAAAAGGATTGAGCTCTGGTGGGACTCTTTCCGTATTATCGAGACCTAGTTGATATGACAAATGGTTATACGCATCTGTCTGTCGAAAGTAGTACGGCTTTCTGCATGGTCTTATAAAAATTTTCATACCAGTAGTAGAGAGAATAATACTAATTTCTGTACTCAAGATCTTTGTACTTAGCGTTTTTTTTGTTTGTATTTAACACACTGATTATTGTTGTTAGGTATCGTCAATTAGTGTTGTTTGTGTACTTAATTTAATATACTCTAGGAGCGTGTTGATAATATGGGAGATGATTGGATTGAAGGAGTCACAGTTTATTAGCTATCTCTTGATGAAGGATACTGAGTCATGGCGTTCCTTATATTCAGTTGCTTGGCAGGCCTCGGTAAGATGTTGGATGTTTCTTGGGCTTGACATCCATATCGGAATTTGTCATTTTGGACCTGAGGGTATTTGGCGATATATTTCAGGTAATTTTTGGTTGGTATAACCTGATCCTGAATGGCGAGTCTGAAACCTTCTGTTTCAGGGAATATCTTTCCTAATATCAACTAATAGTTCGACGCTATATTGTCGATATAGTCTTGGTTGACTTCATAGGGATGTCGCTTATCCTGAGGTTTACCCATTCAGTTGCGCATATGTCGCTCCTTAGAAAGGTAGTTCATGTGCATTTCTGGTTCTCTAAGTTTAAGCGGTGTCGTGTCATCTACTGCACAGATTGTGCCATGTAAAGTAGGTCTCTCAGCCTGCTTCCGAAAATAAGTTCTTAAATTAGCAATCTGTATTTCTAATTGCTTACCTATATCCACAAGTCCTCTTCACCCTAAATACTGACAGACGGTAATGTCGTTCTTTCTAATGCGCTACGAGGATGATATTTTTCTGCACTTGTGAGAAGTGTTCGCACTTTTCGCTGAAGGTATTCCATGTCCGTTTTTACATGAACTTTTAAGTTAGCTTAGTTAGTTAGATGTTTTGACCATTTTGCATATCGACTCCTTCGGGTCGAACCTTTCCCTTAACTATATTATCTAATCCGAAGTGCATACTAATATAAATAGAGAAAGTTTTTAGCATCTGATCTACGTGGCTTCGAGTGGAAGCTATTTATTTCAAAACCGCAACTACAGGCAGTATGGTTATTTTTGATGCTAGTGGTGGCAGTGGAGTTCAGTAACTGGGCTAGAGATTATTACTATTATTAAACATATACTTACACGTACTTAACACGTTTTTCACTAATGGTCATATATTGTGTAGAGTTGTGGATTCTTAATATTAGTTGTAAATAAAAATTACATTTTTCATGCGAACATGAACACAAGAATATAAATACTATCTTTCTTAAGGCATACTGGATTAGTGTAGTTTGGAGATGTTACAAGTACCTAACCTTCCGCCAACAAACAAACCGAAACGCCATTCGATACATCATTCCTGAATCGGACCACCGTGGTATCACCGATCCAGATTACCCTAATCTGTTCCGCGATCAGGAGGCTGTCTTTGGTGTTTTGAAACAGACTCCACCACCATCATATCAAGATGTTATGGACGAACAACCGCCACCATATCCTTGCACTACGCAAGTCGTACAGGAGACGCCAAACAGATTTAGGATTATACAGAATTCTACAGAAAACCAGGTAAGTTTGTATGGGTCTTTTTTAATTTGAATATATTTATACTCGAACTAAACATACAGCAGATATATATTGTAACTTTGCAAAGCATTCAGTTCGTTTCTCGTGTCACATTTTATAGTCCTAGAACTAGACGCCAGGTCGGCAATGCTACTTTTCCAAATTTCATCATTAGCAATGTTTAAAAACAAAATCTAAGACCTAACTAAATGATACTATACTGCGTTTCTATACTTGATACTATATTTTAAGCAATTGATATTTTTCTTTTCTAAGAAGTAAACATCAGCGTTTGTTAGCGTAATACCTTTTGTTTATCGTTTAGCTTATGAGCAGTACTCGAAAATTTGAAACACCCGTTTAATTTAATTATAAAATAGATTCAATAGTAAATTGTTAGAATGTAAAGCTTAAGAACAATAAAAAATTGATACTGGTAGCACGAAAAATAATTCATTGTGGACCTAATTATAGAAAATAAGGTAGAATTGTAAATATGTATGTATGTATGTAATTACGAACATATCTACGTTATAAATCTTAAGAATAACGTTAATTAGCCAGAACCACATTATATTAAGTTAAATACATATAATTTAAATTACTTATGCTTCAGTAAATTAAAATGTTTTTTTACAGTTCACTTTCACTGTCATCACTCTCACTACTGTTAATATTGTCGTCACATTGTTAATGTGAATTGAAACACTGGATCTATTTCTTCCATTAAATTATCGATTTCCTACATACTTTGTTCCACTTTAATCACGTGATTCACGTAGTTGTTCCACTTTTCTGGAGTAACTTGATTATAACCTTCACAGATTAAGTTACTCACTTCAGACTCTTTAAAGTTGGGAGTTTTTGCCTGCTGCATATCATTTTACTTTACTTCATACCAGTTCAATTGGATTCAATTCGTAGTAATATGGAGGTAGTCGTAACAATTTAACATTGTTCTGTTTTGAAATATCAACTGTAATATAACTGCCATACTGTGACTTAAAAGTAACAATTCATATTTCATGTAATCTTCTTCAAAATACAAATCTTTTTTCAGTAACCATTTCTTTATTTCCTCTTTGTTAGTACTTGTATTGGGAATTTTTTCGAATTTCCTCGAATGATAGGATGCATTATCCATTACCACAACCGTTTTTTCCGGGAGGTTTGGTATCTTTTTTTATAGAAGTTAGGTCTTAAACTAACTTTCAAAAACAGGGTCATCCATTTCTTCTTGGTAATATGCGGTGTTCTTTTTTGCGAAAAAAGTGTATTCGGCTCCGTCGACAAATCCATCTTTAGTTCCTGCGTGCACTGATCGTGGACCACGAGCAGTAGGAGCTTTTAATCCTGTAGTGAAACCACGAATAAATACGTCCTGGTGTGATTTTACAATACTTTTCACCTAGACACTACCAATGCTGTGTCCGATATTTACCCCCGATTCGTTACTATAAATTATGTTGTAACTTTATTCGCAACACCTGCGAATTTGACGAAAATACTGATGGCGCCAAGATATAATCTCAGGTTTTTCTATTGATTGACTTTCACCTCCTTTTGCAAATACAAATCCCATATCCTTCATCAATCTATACAGCGTTGTTCTTAAAAAATGGGCTAAATACTCATCCTCATTTACTGTAGCTACCACAGGAGACAACGTAGGATGTTTTTCAAGAAAAATCCGTGGATTTTTATACGGATATAACGCTTCTAGTTCCTTCGTCGTAGGTTTTATCTTGCGATGTAGAAATCTCACTACTTGTTCATTTCTTTGCTGGTTGCAATCTAATAGCCGAAGAATTTTCTTTTCGTACAGCATAAATTGTACTTTTGGAAATGCCTGTTTCTTCAGATATCTATTTGAAAGTGAATGATTTCCTTGGTTTATTCGGTAATTCACCAGATTTGTCAACATCTGTTTTTCCCCAACGTGTAATGCCTTCCCCTGCGAATGTTTCACAATATTCTCCATGGCAAAATAACAAAAAACAAATAAATACGGACTAACAATTTTCTAAACATGATCTCTTTTAGTTAAACAATCGTCTGTATCATTGAAAACAGAATATTGATATTATCGCGAGAGGTCCGAAACCCTATCCGTAGGCGCAATGCCATTTTATTTAATTAATTAATGCCTGGACCTAATGAAAACGACCACCAGGTTATATCAAACTGTTAATTGAAGAATAATTAATTAAATAAAATGGCATTGCGCCTACGGATAGGGTTTCGGAACTCTCGCGATAATATCAATATTCTGTTTTCAATGATACAGACGATTGTTTAACAAAAAGTCCAAAGTGGTTAGTCTCGGCCGACAATAAATCAATAAACTGATTAAACTTAATTAAATGATCTCTTTTAAATGTAATTTTTCTTGTCCCCACTAACTAATATTCTCTCCGATAAACTGTATAAACGTAGTTACACTAATAGTCGTAATAATTAAACAGCAATTTAGGTGAAAACAACAGATGCACTTAAATCGTACTAATTATCAGAGGAATTTATGTGAATAAGCAAAGACAATTAGAAAATGGATATTTAGTTAAATATTAATAACAGGCTAATTATAATATTCAAATGCTATATCGTTAATATCGTATAGTATCTATAAATTAGTTTAAAGTAATAAAACCCAAACACAGATTTTAAAATCAATGTGTTTGGGACTTCTGGAATATTCTATTTAGACGGACTTCAAGTATTTCCGCCTACTTAAAACCGGCAACACTGAGCTCCAAGGTTCCATAAGATTTACATAGCCACAGCCACCTAAAGTTTACAAGCCGTGAAATAAAAATGGCAACGCCGCATCAGCTGTTAGAAGTAGTCCGACTGTAAAGAGCCCAACAAAATAATAAATAAAAGAGGAACATCATAATATTCGCTATAAAGTTAGAATTAAGTAAAAAAATCGTACAAAATAGTCTGATAAGGTACATATATATCACATCTATTAAAACTGCAAAACATTGAATACAATGAGGTGTAATATTAATAGAATTTAAAAGTAATACAAGTGCATTCAGCTTACATTATTTACATAATTTATGTTAAAAAAAAGAAAATAATCTTTTAATATTTTTGTAAACAACTTGCAGTTTATTGAATTCTAGTATCCCTTGAGCGAATATTATATGTATTAAGAGTGGCTTAAAAAAATGTTATTGAAATTCCAGGTATTTATTTTTTTAAAGTTGAAAGCTTGCGCTTTTTAGATAAACTTTTAGTTAGTTTCTTTGTCATAATTTCATTATTCTTGTTTTTTGTGAAGTTATTTAACAAAGTATTGGAGAAAATCACAGAAATTTTAAAATATAGTTCTCTAACAGCTGTTCCACAAACATCTGTTTATGTCCTTCACATAAACAGATACAAGTAATTCCTTCATAATGTTAATGTTTGAAATAACTTTTATACACTCATCACTGCACTGATTGTCAATATTTAATAAATAAAAACAAATCCTTTCTTCTACAACTTTTATTTGCCAGTTTTTTAACTCAACCCTCTCACTAACACTTTGTAAAAATTTCTTGAAATCCACGATAAGGTCTTTGTTTTCGAGTTATTTTATATTATTTTCTTCCCGGAGACTTATTTCTGCTCGTCTAGTTTCAGGATTTTTTCTTGTTGGTGGTTTTGGGTTAGATAAATATGACGGTTGGTTTTCAAAAATTCTTGGTATCGCATTCTCTTTCAACTTGGGAAAAACCAAATTTCGTTGAAGAACCCTACCATTTTTATCAATGAATGACTCACTTTCAATAATATCCCTTGCATCAAAATGTTTTTTACATACTACCGAACTAGAAGTTACTGTGAAATCTTCACGGTTAATAGATCTAACCCACTGAGTACGAAGGTGATCGTTTTTGGGAAAAGAGAATGTACTTTGGGCCTTTTCATACTTTAAAGTAGTTGCATAATTTGATTTGCAATTTGGTACACTGCAGTGTCTCGGCATCTGCAATTAAAAAAATAAATTAGAATATCATATTACTACTCCCTGTACCAATAAATTAACATCGACTTGGGGTTTGTAATTACTAAAGCAGTGTCTGAATTTGTGAATTTAACAGTTTGTACGTATTATTTGTCTGAATAATATATATATATCTAAATGCTTCATACAATTATTACAATATACTTAAAAAATACATACCTTTTTTTTAATCGAATAATTTACCAATAATACAAGAAATACAACCAAAATTAGCATAATCTCTCCAAGTAAACACAGGGCTATCGGACCACTATCGGACTACCTCCAACGTTGCCAATTTTCTCACTTCACGGCTTGTAAGCTTTAGGTGGCTGTGACATAGCCCTATGCTGCTCCTTCTGCAAAGTGACTGCGAAACGCGCTATAGACTCAGAACTTTCCACATTGCGACCTATAGATACTTTTTTTATACCCTACATATACGTTTATGGTTTTTGGATTTGCTTTAGTCCCCGTTGTTGAGCCTCTTAAGTATCTAGGTCTTACTAAAACAAGTACCTTTCTTTAACTTTTTCTCCAATCCTAGAGAAAGCTAATAAGCCATTCTTTCCGCTCGGTTGTGCTTACCTTTTATAATTATTTATCACTACTGAACATAAAAATCCCACTACGACAAAGTTATTGGAAATTAAATACATTCAATTATATGTATTATATCAGTAAAATGGGGCTGTAGTGGCTAGTTTGGGTAACATGGTGGGAAATAAATTACGCAAAATGGTTAAAGTATGAATTTAAGATAATTATATATTAGTCTATATCTATTCGCCGCGCAGGTAGCTTCTCGAAGGCACACCGCTGTTGATAACGCCTTTGATCGTATATTCTGGAGCAATTTTTCTGAGAATTGTGACACGTGATCAGTCGGTACGCTATTTCATTACAATATTTTCAACATTAATTGAAAAATGTTATAAATGACATCTTCCTCCTGTGTATGGCAGAGTTTCCTTCAGTTCTGGTCCAGTCATTATATTCCAGTGCCACTATTTCTTCTTTCTTCCTATTCACGTTTTTTTTTTCAATTTTTCCCTATATGAGATATGAGGTTTTCCTAACTTTGTCGATCGTGATGTGGCGAGTATTCATCCTTGACAATACTTCTACGTTGGTGATTTTTGAGGTCCAATTTATTCGCAACATTCTTCTGTACAGCCACATTTTCATAAATACGTTTGACTTAATGATTAAATAACGCCTTGTTTGAGTGTCCATGTTTCGCAGCCATGTAAAAGTCGGGACCATATATAACATTTGAATGTTCTCAGTCTTATTGGTATGGCCCATTTTTGGGTTGCAAAGAATGTTTCTCATGTTCATGAATCTTGTTCTGGCTATTTCAATTCTTCTTCGAATTTCCTTTAAGTGGTTCTGGTTGGAAATTTATTTATTTTTGAACGGTTTGCAGATTAATGCCATGAACGTTTTTCTATTTTATTGTATTAATTGCAACCCCATTCTGGTACATGTGATATATGATCACATATGGCTTCTTGGCTTCTTTCGTTTTATCTTTCTTGTTTGGTGCACCATAGAAACTTTTCAATTTTGACTACCACGATGCCCTAACACAAATTTATATGCTGGTTATCTTCGTCAATTAAATTACAAGATGAGGTACTTGTGGCCGCGATATGAGTATACATATGTACCGCTGAACTTAAAAACTTTGTTGATAGTCCAGTGTATATATATACTGGCGGGCTAACAATTTTAGATCACATTCAAATGTGTTTTGAGGTAGTAATTTGTTGAGTTGTATCGGTTTCTTTATTGCTTTCCGAGAATTGTTATTGCAAGAATGGGGTAACATCGACCAGAATGTGATCCGTAATTTAATTGAAAGTATGCCTCGTCGCCTACAAGGTGTTATTAATGCAAGAGGGGGAAATCCACGCTATTGATGAAGATTTTAATAATTTTTTTTGTTTTAACCTGTTTTGTTTTAGCTCAAAAACCAAAATATTGCTATTAATTCAATATTGAAAATTAAAGTTAGTTTACAAAATACAGTAACAATGGTTTACAACCGAAAATGTCAACGAGACATCACAATTTTCGACGTTGATAACAACGTCGTTTCGAGAAAAAATAGTGTAGCACTGTTGCCGATATTAAATATACATTGTGCCTGTCCCAGTTTAAAGATAGGCATCAAATCCAATGTTAAATAATACATGTTCATGTCTTTAGCTTCCGACGTGTATAGAGTTGCAATTTTTAATAATTGTATTTCTTTTATTATAGGAACCTAGCACCTCCGCCGAAGCTGTCAACGTCACACCCGTAATCGAAACTAGTGCTGAAGTATTACCTGCTGTAGTACCAGAATCTCCCGTGTCCCAACAACCCGAAGAGTCTGAATTAAAAGTAGAAGTTGGTAAGGCTGAAGCAGTAGAACCCGTAGTTGAAGCTGATGAGCTAAAGAAGGAGAACGAGGAAGACCTAAAAGTTGAGTCACCCACTAAGAATGTTGCTGTCGTCCCACAAAACGAAAACTAGATCTAACATCTTCAAAATTTAATTCACTTTTTGGGATTTTGTATATCACCCAATTTGCTCCAATTTTTAGCTAGTTCTCATAAATAAATTAAAAAAAAATGTTTTAACTTTTAATCACTTTTGCAATGTGATTTTTATTTTGGGTATACATGTTAAATAAGAGTCCGTTAATGACAGTTGATTAGTGTTAAACTATGAGCTGTCGTTGAGTCACTCTATAATTCGTACAGAATCATATTCTGTCGTGCACTGTTATTATATGTAGAGATATTTATTTGGTTACTTAATGTTATGATAGTGTAAATGAAAAGCCTGTACTTTAAATATATAATAATATCTTCTAGAGTTAATATAATTGATCTTAGTTATTATCGTGGGTATTTTAGAGTGAAATAAATAATGTAGTTTAAGTGTTATTGTTTTTTGTTTCTTTTATCGTATTCTTCCAACTAAAAACTTACGAAAAAAAAAAACGAATGTAAAAGAAGCGTATGCAATTTGTTCATCATATCCTTACCCAAGCATGACATTATTCATGAAAAGTTTTTGAATCTAAAACCATGTAATTAAGTCGCTTGATAGCAGAATACATCAAAAGACAACAAGATGGAGATGGATGCTGTTGGTTGGTTCACATACTGAAAATTTCGAGTTTTATAACAGTTAAATGTAGCGCATTTTGTACTGAGTTTACAAATGATTTTCGTATTATTTAAATGTTTAATCCATTTTCGTGCTTTGACTTTATAAATGTAGATGTAAAGGAAAACTATCGCAACCTATCAAATATGAAACTGGCATTAGACAAGGAGATTCGCGGAGCCTATTAATATTTAATCTGAGAATGGATGAAATCATAAAGAAAGTTAAAAAAAGAAGAGAATATTTAATGGGAGAAAAGGAAATAAGGATAATATGCTACGCCGACGACGCCATAATAACAGCCGAAAATGAAGATGACCTACAAAGATTAATTAAAGAATTCGAAGATACGGCGCTCATATACAACATGGAGATCTCAACAGAGAAAACTAAAGCGATAATGATATCAGCGGAACCGAGAAGATGTAAACTAGTCGTAAATAACAAAATAATAGAACAAGTGATGGAAACTGAATACTTGGGAATAAAATTGTCATGCTACGGAAAAGTGGAAGAAGAAGTACAAAAACAAGTGAACATGGCCAACAGAGCAGCAGGATGTCTCAATAACACAATCTGGAGAAACAAATACCTCACAACGGAAACGAAAACCAGGATATATAAATCAACAATAAGACCGATAATGACGTACACAGCGGAAACAAGAGCAGATACGGCGAAAACACAAAGACTACTGGAAACAACAGAAATGAAAGTCTTACGAAAAATAACAAACCAAACTCAAGAGACAGAGTAAGAAGTGAGGAAATACGAGCGAGATGTGGTATAGAGGAAATAAACGCGTGGACCAAAAGAAGAAAAGTGGAATGGAATCAACACATCGAAAGAATGCCAGAAAATAGAATAGTACAAATAGCAAGAGACAAATCGCCAAATGTAAGAAGATCATTGGGACGACCGAGGAAAAGATGGTCAGACAACGTCAATTGAGGCTAAAAACCGAAGTAAAACAGGCATTTTGCCTATTTATAAAGTAGGAAGAAGAAGAAGACTTTATAAATGTTTTCAAAAAGAATGGTTATAACGACTATTACCTCAGTGTCCAATTGATATATATATATATATATATATATATATATATATATATATATATATATATATATATATATATATTTATATACTTACCCAATAACTGGACATCTAATGCCACAATACAACATTGAAGACCTTACAAAGGTAGATGAATGTGTGTCAACCTTACAAATTATATGTTGCTCGGGATAGAGATAGATGGGAAGGCTTGGGAGAAAACCTGTCTCTTCGAAAAATTTGAAAAAAAAAACATTTTGTAATAATATGACCACATTTCTGGTATATATAATAGGCTCCTCAATAAGTTTTGCCGTTCGATAAGAAAAACACTATTTTATGGTATGAAATACACTTTATTATTTAGTATAGTCTCCCTGGACGTCAATACACTTTTTCCAACGAGATTACAATTTATGAATTCCACTCCTGAAATGAGAATCTGAAAGGGCTGCAATATACACTTCTACAACTGTTATGACCTATTCATTTGATGAAAACGCTTTACACGCATAAATTTTTTTAGGTATTGAAACAGATGAAAGTCGCCACTGGCCAAATCTGATGACTATGATGGATGTTCCTCCAATAATTCGAACTCTAATTCATGGATTATCATTATCAAAATGCTCATGTGACAAGATGCATTGTCCTGATGAAAAAGAATTTTTTTCTTCCGCAAACCGAGGTCATTTTTCTTAATTTTTTCCTTACAGTAGAAAGATGGGTTGCTGAATTTAAATGTTGTACAAGTTTTGAAGACAATCCACGTCAAGGACGTCCAAAAACATCACCAACACCCAAAATGGTAGAAAAAATACAGGATATCTTATCGGAAAATTGTCGAGTGATGAATATTTAGTAGAAACCCTAGGCATCTCACTGGACGATGTACGCAATATTTTGACTGAAGTATTGGGTTTCAGAAAGCTTGTTCACAATGGATGCCGCATTCGCTAATAATAGAACAAAAACACATTCGAATGCTACTTTCTCAGTAACATTTGGAGCATTTTCGAAAGGATAAAGTGGACTTTTTACATCTATTCATCACTATGGATGAGACTTGGGTCCATCATCATGATCTTGAAACTTTTTAAACCTACATGTAGACCACGTTACAACATCAGAGAATGACATTTTGGTCCACTGAGCCTTAGTCGTTTATGTCTTCCATTGGCTTTACCACAATTGGAGTATATGTGATCTTAGTTCAGACTTTAAGTGTCCACTTTCTCAATTATATAGAATTTCTTTCTCTTTGGCTAGGAGATGAACAGGGAGCGTACCTTTTATAACCTGTAGGACAATCGTTAAAGTAGTCTTGTTGCTTGTACGTAAAAGAGACTTTCTCTGTGGTTTTGTAAGCATATTATTATATTGGTAACACCATTATACTAAGGTATGTCCTAAAAGTTTTGGCAGAAAATCCATCGGCTTTAATATTAATAAAAACAAAATAATATCAAGTTGAATTTGGAAACAACAGTATGTTTATCATCAGTGTAAATTTACTTATTTTGAAGGTTTCGCTTTAAGATGTCGTATAAATTAAAGATAAGAACAAGTATCTACAAGTTGGTTGAGCGCGCAGTCAAAGCTGAAATCTGTCGAATATCCCAGAATAAAAACATTTCACGTAGAACCATTTATAGAACAATAGCGGAGTGAGAGCAGGGAATACCATGTATGAATCCCCCAAAAAGTGGAAGACCATGTTCACTTATTGCACAGAGGTCAGAGACATGGGTGAGAAGAGCAAAAAACCAGATTGGAATGTCAACGAGGAGACTGACTCGTCAATATAGCTCTTCTAAGAGTACGATATCGTTGGAATGGTCTTTAATATCGAAAGCCATGTAAGTGCCGAATTCTTGCAAAAAACAAGTTATTTCTAAATTCGTTGTAAGTATCTTGTATCCGTAGCTAGAGTTGTGCACGATTTTGTATCGGAACGAAATAAACAAATGCTTGTATGTATTATCAAACACAATAATCGCAAGGATTAAGGCCAAGCAACTGGACCCCCTCTTCCAATCCAATGGTCTTTGTAGTTATTATCAAGAAAGTCTCGTACATTTCTGCTAAAGTGGACCGGACAGCCGTCATGTAGAAACCATAAGTTTTGTCGAATCCACACCATCTAACTCGTTCACTGCTCATGACTCGGATCCGAGTCAGCTGTGTTTATCTCTGTATGCTCGTGACTCGGATCCGAGTCGTCGGGAGTCCCAAATTAAAACGCGTCAGTATTCTTTTAGCGCTTGAATAAGAACGTTGTATTCGGACGAGCGTGTTTGTATACCCTTTTATAATTGAAAAGTGCTTTTCGTTTTTGAATCGTAGTATAAAGTGTACGAATATGGATGAACAACAACCGGGCCCTTCGGGAATTAAAAAACCTAAATTACAAAGTGCAAAATTCACACAAGACGAATTATTTAAAATTCTAAATTAATCATTTAGTGATCACGACATAGAGATTAGCGACAAAGAGTCTGAGCCTTCTGAAAATGACTATTCTGATAAGCTATGAGTGAGCGATTACACGAAATCCACTTTAACTTAAGAATATCCGTCAGAATTTAATTTCAAACCTAAATTGTGGCTTTATTCCAAAATAAAATAGTAAATTATTTTATTGTCGTACAGATGATGAAATATTTACTGAAATGTAGGATATCAAAATATGGCTGATATAGGAGAAGAAAACACTGCTGAAGTTTCGACAGATGGGGTTTCGGAAATGCAGAGATTTCCTTTTATCAGAAATAACGGACTTTTGATAGATCTTCCAAAAAACTCTTAACCAAGACTATCTTCGAATGATATTCGATGATGAGTTTTTGAATATGGTGGTAGATGAAACCAATTATTATGCTGAACAAACATTCTTGTCCTAAGTTGGTGCTCTGGAACATAGCCGGATTTCTAGATCTAAACCACTTTCCATACTAGAATTTTTGGTGTTTATTGGATTAATTTTCCATACTGGTAACATACGCATGTCAAAATTGGAAGATTACTGGAAAACAGATCCAATATTTAAGCTGAAATATGTTTTCAAAACATGAGCAGAGATCGTTTTCTGCTAATCTTGAGATGCTTACACTTCGCTCACAATCCGATAACACTAAATGATGTGCCTGCATATCGGCTGTATAAAATTAGACCAGTCATTAATTTTTTTAATAATATAATGGCTGCTCTATATTATCCAGCTAGGGACTTATCTCTAGACGAATCCATGGCACTATGGAAGGGCAGACTTAGTTTCAAGCAGTATATTAAGCAGAAAAAAAAATAAATTTGGCATCAAACTGTATATTATAACAGAACCTTTTGGTATTATCCAAAACATCGTACTCATAATAGGCGCCTCGGACCCGGCGATAGGAGGAAAATGACATTCTCCACCAAGGTATTATTGGAAGTAGCGAAAAGATTTCTCGACTCGGGACATGCCATCTACATGGATAACTTTTATAATAGTTATTTATTGGCCATGGACTGGTACATTCCAGGTCGAATTAGAAACCCCTCAGAAGTAACCAATGCTAAACTATCCAAAGAAGAAACCACAGTATAATATTAAAATGGAGTAATGATTGGTAAATGGCATGACAAAAGATGTGGTTATACATATATTCTGAATTTCCCAATACTTTGACTGAACATACAACCAGGAGAGGATGGAATGTTGTCAGACTATTACCAATATTGAAATATAACCAGTACATGGCAGGTATAAATAAACAAGATCAAATGTTGTCGTACTACCCATGTTCCAGAAAAACGTTACAGTGGTACAAACAACTTGGGCTCCACTTTTTCCAGTTAATGTTGCTTGACGCCTTTTTTCTATATAACAGATATTCTGGAACAAAATTCCCCCTCTCAGATTTTCGCTTAGAAGTCATTTGCGAATTACTCTATAAAACAAATAAAAGTAAAGAACGTAATCTTGCTCACGAACATTTGCCTCAAGTAATTGCTAGTAAATCTAAAAAGGGAGAAACAAAAATGAAATAAGGTAGAATATCTTCCATCGATAAAATTAGAAAAAACACAATTTACGAGTGTGCAGATTGTGACGAAAAACCTGGCCTATGCATAGATTGTTTTCGCAAATACCATTTAAACAACAGATATATTGCTTTCAGTATATTAGTTTAGATAAAATTTTCATTTTCTAAAGACCTTTTAATTGTTACCTGATTTCATACATTATAGTCTGAAAATATAAATATCTAGAAAACTTTCACAAGTGTTATGGGTAATAAATTGAAATCCCTCAATAAAAGACTACAATAGATAGGTACCTTATACTTTGAATAAGTTTGTTTTGCCGATACAGTAAAACCTCGGTATAACGGATCTCTATTTAACGGACTTAGGATATAACGGACAAAAAATCCGGTCAAATGTAAAAAAATAAAAACATACTGTTAATATTACACATGCGTCTCATATATGTAATCAATATGACATAAAAAAGCAAACTTTCGGACATAAAAAAAACAAATACAAAATAAATAAATTTGCATTCATGTGTGATGTAGGAGAGCATAGCAATCTTGGAAAACGAATGAAATTGGCTCGTGAAACTTCACTGGAAGAAGCAATCTTAAAATGGTATGGGTAACAACGTTCTAGTGGGATCCTGGTCCGAGCAGTCGAATTGAAATTTTCTGCAATTAAATTAGCAAATCATATGGACATACCATTCAGAGCAAGCTTCAACTGCACCAAAAGAAGAAACAGAAGCTTTTAGGCAAAAATGAGTAGCAAATATAGCAAGTAAGTAACGAAATGCTATTAGAATATCAGATTTACAATGTTGACGAAACTGGTTTGTTATGGCGTACTTTGCCTGAAAGCGCACAGGCCTCCAAATATGAAAAATCGGATTCTGATAGAAAAATCAGCAAGGACAGGATCTTGGCACTGCTTTGTGCTAACGCTGATGGATCGCATAGATTGACACCTGTAGTGGTTGACAAATCTCTTAAACCTAGAGTTTTAAAAGACATAATGCATCATATGCCCCTTTCATACTATACCTCTAAGAAGGCATGGTTCACCTCAGATATTTTCAAAAATTGGTTTTTCAAAGAAATTGTACCTTCAGTGAGAAAATTTCAAGAGAAGAAATTGGGAATACCGTCAGAAGAGGTGAAATGTTTCTTGCTTTTAAACAACGCTCCTGCTCACCCATCTGAAAATATTCTACGTTCAGAAGATGGAAACTTCAGGTGTATGTTTTTGCCAAAAAATACAACATCGCTTATTTAACCCATGGATCAGGGAATAATTTTGGCAGCCAAACGAATATATCGCAGAAAGTTTTTAGACGAAGTAATGGTTGTATTGTACGATGGAGATAATGCAGAAGATACAAGAGCGCAACGTACCTTGCAAAACTTAAGGTCTTACAATTTAAAATCAACAATTTTTAATTTTGCTGCAGCATGGGAGGAGGTGAAAGAGCAAACATTAAAAATGGTTGGTAGAATTTGTTTGATGGCCTAGATGAACACAGATTTAGAAGGGTTGAAAGTTACTAATTTCTGTAGGACAATACATAATAATGCCGGAGAACATGTAGCTGAGGAAGATGTTTTACAATCGCTAGAAGTAGATGAAGGTGACCCTGGGTATAACATCATAACTAAAAGTGAAATAGCAGATGAAGATATGAACCTTAAAAATGAGGACGGAAGTAAATATAGCAAACAAGGCGACAAAACAAGACTGTTAAAAATGAAGTTATCAGAGGTAAGATCGCATATCGACGATCTAACAACATTTATTGATTATTCATCCAACTGTTTTTAGGGAGTTGATCATAGAAAAACAGCAAACATGGAAAGTGCAAACGAAACTTGTTCAAAACGGGATTACCAACAGCAAGCGCGTCAATATCTACAGCAACATCACTTCACTACGAATGACCGAAGACAATTACTTAAATAGAATTTTGTTTGTATGTTGTATTTTTTATATATATCTAATTACAGTGTACATATATATTTAAAAAAAAAGTATTTTGATTTATTTTAACCATATTTTTATATAACGGACTTTCGGCTTTAACGGACACCCCCTCCCCCCAAGTAGTCCGTTATATCGAGGTTTTACTGTATTGTCTTTCTGATTACTAATTTGCATAACAGTCAGATATTGTACCTGGTTACAATGTTGTTGAATATTAGAATTTTCATTTCGCTTGTTGAAACTCCATACAATATTTACAAAATTGCCTGTACTCTCGTTCCAGATCGTATTTTATTTTCGAGATAAATTTAAATTTGGGAATTTTTTATTATTTTTCCACTTTTTTTATGTTCTTTTTTAATTTAATTTACCATTAAATAGTAACCAGTAAAGTAAAGTACCATTAAATTTTATTTGGAAGTTTTGATCTTAAGTGTTCATAAACAATTTGCTAGGAAATGAAAATTTGTTTTTTTCCTTAGTTCTCGATTTGTTACATTTCTCATTTGATTTAATAAAAAATTATTGTAAATTAATTTTTTTGAATAATTATATCAACGACTCACATCCGAGTCGCTTAGCACAAATAAAGAACATATAAGGAATATGGTCACGACTCGGATCCGAGTCTTTTCTTCTTTTCGCATAAAATATTACAAATTTATTTAAAATACCCTTTATTTATTCATAAATATTTTTTAAAAAATACTAGTCAGCACGGCGGTTGATTTCCATGAAAATGCGCTGAGCAGTAAATCAGGTAAAACATGTTGCAGGAAATGCAAGTAATCAGCACCATTTAAACGGACAGGCAATTCCACAGATCCAAGTAGAAAACCGTAAACTACTCCTATTCAAACTTTTATGCTAAACATACGAATTATTTTGTGCATTATGCACACTAAAAATTCTATTTTTTGTGAATGTAGCTTTGTCGAAAACAAAATGTACCTGAAAAAAATTATCATTTTGATTTTTCTGATTTTTTTATCCATCTAGCGAATTCTTCACGAGCAGGAAAATATCCTTGTAGCAGTACTTATCTATCTTAGGTATGTTTGTAAAATGAGAAGGATATAAATTTTCGTTGTGTAAAATATTTCCTACGGAAGATTTTAAAATTGTGAGATACAATACATATGGCAGATAGTCTTCGAACGCTAGTTTCTGGATTTTCCTCAACTTCCATTTAAATAACATCTTCATGTGCTGCTGTTGTATAATCATTTCGTCCTCTTTCATTATTTTTTTGGGACCACTGAATCTGTTTCTCTTAATCGTTGATAAAGAGCTATAAATATGGAGATAGTGGGATCACGATTGGGAAATTTTTCAGGGTATCTACGTTGTGCTGCTCGAGCTTTACACCCCATTTCGCCATAAACTAAAGCATATTAGTGAATTCCTTATTAGTAAAAGCCATTTTTGTTGAATTGAAATTGTTATATTTGAATGGCACAAAGTAAAAAACTAAAAGATAAACTTCGAATCGACCACAATTTGACAATTAAAACGTATAGTTCTGTTGACAGGTCAAAGCCAACTACTGCAAAACATATTAATTTAAAAAAGAGGTTAAATCTTTGTAAATGGGTATATTTTTAAAAAACCCTTAAAAGGGCTACATCAAAAACACGAACGTTTTCGGAACAACAGTTCCATCATCAGGTTAAAAATACAGGTTACCATGCCTGAGCCACCAAAATATTAGGGTAATTTTGCCACCAAAATATTAGGGTGGCCTGAGCCACCATTTTGGTGGCTCAGGCATGGTAACCTGTATTTTTAACCTGATGATGGAACTGTTGTTCCGAAAACGTTCGTGTTTTTGATGTAGCCCTTTTAAGGGTTTTTTTTTTTTAAATATACCCATTTACAAAGATTTAACCTCTTTTTTGTGATACGTGGTATACAGCCAGCTGCAGGAATTATTTTCCTTGTGGATTATATTAATTTAACTTTCCTGACTAAAAAACGAAAAATTTTCAAATCGACTTTTCTGAACAACGGTGAATCCTATCGACTTGGAGTAAGAGTACCTTTTAGTACTAGAATACCTGCAAATTTATACCTGCTTATAATCGGTACTAGAAATTAGCAATTTATAAAATCGATTCAACTCTGGAGGATAAATAATAGGACCAGTTTTCGTTTTTCTAAATGGAAGCGTTCTGGAGGCATTAAAAAAAACTAATTACAAGCAGCCATTTTCAAAGTGTTCTAGCTCCATTAGGAAGTATTTTTGGACTAGGTAAATTGGGTTAAATTATCTTAAAATTATCTGGGGATTCTCCGGTCTTCGTTTGTCAAGAGTGTTTCTAGACACCCTGTATACGTTTTCTGAATTATTTTTCATAATTTCGAAGTTTGGATAAATCGAATTGTTTTTTGTTCCCTTAGCTTCGAATTATCCATGTTACACTAATGAGGATTTTCTTGACTAATACGAGTAGTAAAGGTTTCATTGCCAACCACCCGAACTATTTTAAGTGATTGACAAAAATGACAGTTTACGCCATGATGGGTTAAAAAGAAAGGATACTTGAAAAAAAAAACAACTACTATTCAGTTCTTTATTGTTTGGAATGAAACACAAATCTTATACTACTTAAAATAGTTTGTACTAAACAAGTATCCCGTACATGTCATTCATTCATAATTACTTCATTCTACAGGATACAATACTGTTCTATAAAGTCTATATTATTGACAAAATAATGCTGTAAACAATAAACGAAAAATATAAACAAAACTGAGAATCATTTCCTAACATAATATTATACGAAATAAAATTTTAAAATACAAAATTGAAACGTATATTGCAAACCTAATATCACACGACCAAAAATTGCCACGAAATTAAAAAAATACATTATAATCAGCTGAAAAAACAAAAAACTGCATGGAAATGAAGTTAGATACAAGCATAGCAGTATCTTACATAATGAGCATAATAAAGAGTTATTACCCAAGACTGAAAAAAACTAATAGGTTCACCATAAGAGTTGTCCCAGATTACTCAAATAAAAAATATATCTGAGCCGAGATTTGAACTCACCTTCGGGCTACTAGACCGGAAGGCTATTATTCCAATTTTCCAAGAGTTCATTCGTTGGTTGTTTATTTCCCGTACTTTGGGAGATTCTTGCAGACGTTTCGTCAATATCGCATTTGACATTCTCGATCCCTTTTTCGGTAATTACTTACATTAGTAAGGCTAGTCGGATTAGTCTGAAATTTGAACAGTGGATTGTGGTTAATTTTTTATTAACTTTACAATCTATACATTTCTTCACGCTGAGTTATATTTTCCGTATTTCCCATTCAAAAAACTGATATTTTGACATAAATTTCAAACTGCATCCACCATTACATCTGCTGTCAATGATATGCGTAGTGCATACTTTTGGAACCAATGTTGCCACACTTTTCAAATATATTGTTTATTGCGAAAATACTAATTCTCGAGTACGCTCATCAAGGAATAAAGATAATGAATATGATTTTAGTTTACTGTTTCTAAGGGATGCATATAACTGTATTTTATGTGTTATTAACTTATGTTATTATACATAGATTAGATTTAATTTCTTTAGTTTAGGTTTTAAATTGATTATGATAAATGAGTTTTTGCGAAATACTTTCAATTTCCATTTGCTCTTTGCGCCGTTGCTATTAAACTGGTGAATATTTCGTTTTCTGTTGTATTTCATTGGATGCATTGGTTATTCACTCCTTTTTGGAAGCAGAGCTTTCTTATCGCGGGCTAGGTGTGAAAAAATAAAAACAAAAGAAACGCAATGTAACGAGAGATCACGCGACCAAACACTACGTGGAGCAGTAGTGAACGCAGTCCCATGCGCGTTCCTTAATAAAATAAAATAATATAATACGAATCCTATTCCAAATCCGATCGAATAGAAAGGAATTGAATGGAACTGACTTTAATTAAAAACCATAAAAAAGCTATGCTTCCCTTCCTCAGTCACTCCCGGAGTGCCACACCCCGTTTTTAATTTAAATTTTTAGATGTGATTGGATTAGGTTAGGTTAGGTTTTATTTTGTTGTTAAAAAAATTACATTCAATATATTTACTCCGCAAAAAACAATAGTAACTCATATGTAGTATACTCATTAAAATTTGGTTAATTTAATTTAAAATAACATTGGTTATTAACTTCTTTATTAATTTAAATTTTTTAGATGTGATTCAACTAGGTTAGATTTTATTTTGTTATTAAAAATTTAAACTGAACATATTTACGCAAAAAACAATAGTAACTCATATGAAGTATACTCTTATTAAAATTTAACTTCAACATATTTACTTAAAACACAAAAGTATATGTGGCAACATTTTACATTTTTGTATAATTTAACAGGGAAAAAAATTGGTATTTACAATTGGTTTATGCATTTTATATAACTAAGGCTATTTCGTATTTTGATAACATTTTCCTCTTCTTAATTTTCGATTTCACATTTTTTAAAACTTTTTGTATGTTTCCGTAATAAAAAACACGAAAATTTTGCCTTTTTTCCATTTTTCAGGCTAAGTAAGAAAAATCGCAGTTTTAGCGACCCTTACTAATGTAAACAAATATACAGGCAAAGGTAAAGGCATTCTAAATCCTTCCAAAATAAAAAAAAATGTTGCAAATTAAAAAAGATATGACTATCTTCCACCTTGAGAAGAGATGAAATGTAAAAACACAGTGATTATATTTCTCATAATAAAATCTGATTCTTATAGATTTGAAGTAGTAACTAACGTTTTGAATAAAAACAAAACAATAAATAATCAATAAAAATCATTTCTCTTAACGATATTACAAATTAGCCTGTTCAAATGTGCCCGTTTCGCTTTAATTTTATTGATATATTTTTTTAAGTAATCGACTAAGATAATCACGTGAGGGTATTAAAGACAGTTGCCGCGACAGCTGTAACGTTTCCATCTGAACAAACTGTTCTTCCTTCTTTTGTAGTGGATAGCCTTCAAACTTGCATTCTGTCTGAATTATTATGTATAATGGTGGGCCTCATTTTCCGTAACATTTAGGCAAAACGTGTAGAAATGTCTTAACAAAAATTAATAATTTATTGTTTTCATTAACAGTTCCGGTGTGACCTAATGAGCCTAATATTTTTTCATTTCCCATTATGTGGTAAAAATTGATGTGCACACTCATATTTGATATACATACTATGTCTGTTATTTGGTGTACTTCTAAGTGACCATCATTAAATAGAATACGCTGTAAACTCTGGATGATATCCAGGACCGTGTAAAAGACTTTCCATTTTTTGTTATAATAGGAGCACGTTTAAATTCGCCAACTCAGTTTGACAAAAAACAACATATTCCAATGGTTTTAAGCTTAAACAATGTAAGTAACATATGACTGTTATCAATTCAGTTTTTCCCGTGGTTACAAAATCACATGAGATTTTCACTTTGGCGTACTGCCAAAAGTATAGTAATTGGCAGACTGCTATTTAACATTTTAAGATTGCAAAGATTCTTCCATTCAATTCGCACCATATCTGAGACAGGCATATAGAAAAATCATAACAGTTCTAGTTAAGAACACTTATTTTATTACTGCCACGATTAGCCTACCATATGTCACTAAAACTAAGGAAACGTGCAAAAGAAATCATGATTTCTAAACTTACACTTAAAAATCTTTGTAGGACTAATATTATCACTACTTATAAAATTCAAAATAGCAATAAAATAGCTCCAAAACAATATCAATCCTCTTTTAGATCATCTATAAATATAACCCGTATATATGATAATTTGTTTATAAATAAATCTTTTCGTCCATTTCCATAATAGCTTTTTCTTTATTGCAACTCTTCTAAACTAATTTTAAAATAGGATATGTATCAGATTACTGCATATTAGAAATAAATATTTGATATAAGTTAACCAAAGAAAAAAAAACAAGCATACATTATTTCCTCTAAGTCCGCTGCACCTCATTAATACGGCATTTTTATGTCGTTGTAGTACACCAAATTATAGAAATTCTCTAACGATAATTTTAGAATTACTTTTCAAGTAATCACCAGTTGGTAAAAATGATGAAGACTATGCATGTATAATGTATATCCATGATACGTGCTGTGCAAGAGGATTCGCGGATTTCTTCACAAAAATTAATGAGATAAATCCTGGCAATAGGTTTGTTTTGTATTTAAATTTAAAGTGAAATAGAAATCTGAACACCCATTATAAATTATTATATTTTGAAAATATTTTGTACAATTATACAGGGTAGGAAAATAAACAAATTTCAACACTATTACAAAGGTAAATCAATTAATAATGTGTTGATGCATCTCGGTGGACAAAATACTCTTGGATGCGCCTAGGCTCGCTTCTGATTAGGAGGTCAATATCCGCATGGGATATCTCGTTTAAATTCGCTAATTAACGTCTCCCGAAGTGCTCCAAAAGTTTGAGAAGGATGCTCTAAATTAATAAGTCTCCGACCCCTAATATTTCACACGTGTTCAATTGGTGATAAATCTAGGGATCTCAGGAAACAAGATTGACTAACCTATTTAAAGTAATCCATCATAAGATATGAGATGAGATTTCAGAATTTTCTAGATCTTCTAACTCAGCCATCATGCATCCCTAAACAGGATCGACATTCACCACTACTAAAGACAGCCCTATTCTATTCCTGGTTCCAAGCTAACCCTTCCTTGTGTTGCTATTACAATTCTATATTGTATATTTTTTATTTGTTAAGTGTTAGCACCACCTGTTAGTGATACTAGTGTCAACGTCAACAAGTAAAACCTAGAGAGATTGTAATCAGGAATTTGTGTTAAAATAAAAACGTTTATTTTTGTCAACGTATCGTTTAGTATTCCATCTATAAGCAGACTTTTTCCATCACGTATTCCTAAACTCTGCACCATTTAAGACGATTACGTCGACGTTCAGGGGTAAGAGGCATAAGAGGAGTGTGATCGAAATGAAAAAATGCCACAGCTGCCAATTCCACAATAAATTGTTCGCATCTACCTGGTAGCAGAGAAGCGGTCTCTTAGAGACATCAACCTCAGGCGAAGATACTGAAGCTCTGTTGTTCTTCGGCGCTGCTTCTGCCCCTCGATCTTCGTGACCGACGTGCTTGATGTCATGCCAGATAAGCCTGTACGCCAAATTTTATTACAATAAAATAATTTCTAATGTGTTCGGATTTCTATGTCACTTAACATAATTACTGATCATGTTCCTATAAACAGATGAATTAATAGTAATAATAATTTTACACTTTTAGTATTTATTAATTCTCTACTTTTTCTACCAACTCGACAACAAACTGACAACGCCAAACTAGATAGCGTGCAACGGATTCACGAGGAAATTACCAATACTAAATCTTTTATTGAACTGTTTTCCTTTATATCTTAGTCTTAACTATATATAGTATTCCAAATTAATTATTTACCTAAAAATATTTTTATCAGACTTAAACATACAATAGTACTGGTTCTTAAAAAATATTACAAAATATATTCATCACAGTTAGTTTTAGAGTTGATTACAATCATTACTGGAAGCTCATGGTTAAAAGTAATAGAAAAAGAAAATTTTACTTCTCTAATTAGAAAAAACGCTATATTTAAGTGTTTAGGGTGTAACAGAAATGAATTATTACTTCTGATCAATCCAACAAAATGAGTGAATAATTGTAACAACTCTAAATTTTATAAATTTTCTGTTCTGTACTACGATTATATTTACAATGTATATTTGATATAAAAATATGTGCTTTCCACAAAAATGTGCTATATTTGGAAGACACTTGAACGAATATTGTTTTAATATCAAAGATATAACACACATTACGTTGTCCTAATCGAACTCTACTGTTCTAATCGAAATATATTTTAGTAATGACTAAAAAATTTCAACTTATACTAACAGACGTTAATACCTCATGAATAAAAATTGATTTGAGAACAGCTAAGTTGATTCTGATGTTATCATTTTATACAAATTTCATTATATATGGCCTGCAAAAAACCGACCTTACCTCTTATTTTCTTCCTCTACAATGCCTAATGCTTCGAGCTCTCTAATCACATTATTTAAATAATTCGGATCGGGATAACTGTGGCTATTCGTGCTAGGACCCATTTCAGTCTTGTGCGGAATGTTCCACGATACTACATCTTCGCAACCGGTGGTATGGGATCTACTTACTGTGAAGATGAGTTTCCGTTGCCACGCAGTGTACAATAGCCTGAGAACTTTTTTACCTTTGGGGTTATCCGGAAGATATGCCACTCTGGGGAAGCCCACGGCGTAGTACTCACGGCCTGGGTTGGGATGATCAGGTCCTTGTATACCAGACTGTATACTGAAAAAAATATAAGTAGAACATAAAGAAGTGACAATATTAACATTTAAAGAACGTTGGAGTTCTCACATAAATTCCATGTATTAAAATTGAAATAGAAGAAAAGGCAGTAATTATCTGGGTATTAGTATTACATCGTCCATTAGGAAAGTTTTACCAAAGACTTAAAAACGGATAATTCCTGGGAGTTGGCTGTATACCATATTAGTTAAAAAACTCGAACATCGAAGTAAAAAACTTCTGTTGTAAGTGGTATATTTGATTAAAAAATTAAGTTAAAAAATCCAAATGGATTAAAAAGTTCAGACCAATTTTGGACTAATCAGTCCATCTTTAGTGTACTTTGGAGTACTTGCATCAATAACCGCAAAACCAAACAATGGTTGGGTTTACATTCATCAAAACACGCTTGAAAGTATTTCGGCTCCTTCCCTTTACAGCAACTATGGATAGTAATAAAAGAAGCAGGTATAAATTGTGTATATATAAACGCCGTCAAAGTATACAGAGATAACCAAACGGTTGTTAAAGTTGGAAATCAAATTTCTGGGATTTTCATACAAACAAAAGGTCTTAAACAAAGCTCCTGCCTCTCTCCAGCTCTGTTTAAAATTTATCTATGCAGCGGTTTAAAACAGTGGATAAGAATAAATGTAGGCCCATGGAGATCCTAACAGAAGACATTTGTGTACAATCCTCTTTCTGATGATCAAGTATTTCTTGCCGAAGGCATGCACGACATGACATAGATGATGAACAAATTCATAGACGATTTTACAAAATGGAGTTTAGATATAAATATACAGAAGACACAATACATGACTATAGGAGGCACAGAAAAAGATATCAAACCGGAAAATGGAATAAAAAAAATTTTGGACAGTATGAATACTTGTAATAAATGAAGACAGAAAAAATAATAAAGATATACTACACAAAATAAGAAAAGGGAAAAACATAAAAGCACTACATCCAATCTTATAAAAAAAACCCTAACAAAAAGAAATTGAAATAGAGGCTTTTTTATTCATTTCCTGGATTTGTTGGTCTGTTATACATAAAATACTTAACTATTGCTTAAACTTTTCGGCTATTTGCCATTCTCAATAAGCACTTTCATTACTTAAACATTACATAATACACAATTATATATTATCAAAGAATATAGACGCTTAGGTTAGGTTTTATAGTGTTTCAACTTCCATACATTTCTCCGTACTCTTTGATTGCGTACTTCTCCGTTTTTCCTTATGGATGGATGAAATGGTAGTTTGGAAGTTTCGGCGAAATGGAAAATTTCATAATTTAGTAAAAAGTTTCATTGAATACTTTTTCGAACAGGACAATTGTTCAATGAAATAATTTGGAAAATTTTCTAAAAAGTTTGATGAAAAGTCCTAGAAAAATTAAATTTTTGGTTGAAAAATTTTGAAATTTTTTAAAAATGTTTCGTTAATTTTTGGACAGAAAAACAGTATAATAAAAAGTTATGTGACGGTTTTTCGTTGTGTTGGAACAAACCTATTTTTAATTCAAAGTTATAAAATTAAAAAAATAAATTGTTTGAATATTGTAAATATCATACATTTTTAAGTTTTAAAATTAAAAATTTAACAATTTAATATATTAAAAATAAAGATTTTATTGTGAAAAAACAAAAAAAAAAGACAGTTTGCAAATCAACGGCATCGAAATTTGTTTAGGCGTATATGCAAAGTTACCCGTTCGTACTCCTTTCCCACTTCCCCCTAACTACATATTTCATCATGAAATTTTCATGATAGTTTTAAGCCGACGGCCACGGCGCCACGCTTTGAGTTTATGCAGGCACCCTCTAAAGGTGGGTACACATATGCGAGCCGAACGGTATACGTACCGTACGCGTACAGATACTTGAAAAATATTCTACATCGTACTGATCGCATACTTATCTCGATCCACGGAAAGCGACAAACCAACAACGAAAACACATGTGCGAAATGATTCATTTTATTTATAATTTGGGTACTGATTTATGTTCCTGTTTTTGCTTGTTTAACAAAAATAAAAATATGTACAATAATCAGTTTACTGTTTTCTCACGTCTCTCTAGGAAGGAACACGTCACTCACACAATGTCGATTTGATGACACAATAAAAATGTTCGCTGCGTCTAGTAAGCGCCGTCCAAACTGAAAGACAAGCTTCCTTTGAAGTCGTGAAATAAACCGCAACAATTTGGTTCGCGACGAGTCACGATGAAACAGTACGCAAGCGGTTTTTTCTGCCGTACACATTACCGAATATAGCGTTCGCATACCGTATGCATACCGTTTGGCTCATATATGTGTACCGACCTAAAGGTGGGTATGCATACAGTATGCGAACGCTATATTCGGTAATTTGTACGGCAGAAAAAACCGCTTGCGTACTGTTTCATCGTGACTCGTCGCGAACCAAATTGTTGCGGTTTATTTCACGACTTCAAAGGAAGCTCGTCTTTCAGTTTGGACGGCGCTTACTAGACGCAGCGAACATTTTTATTGTGTCATCAAATCGATATTGTGTGAATGACGTGTTCCTTCCTAGAGAGAAAACTGAGAAAACAATAAACTGATTATTGTACATATTTTTATTTTTGTTAAACAAGCAAAAACAGAAACATAAATCAGTACCCAAATTATAAATAAAATGAATCATTTCGCACATGTGTGTTCGTTGTTGGTTTGTCGCTTTCCATGGATCGAGATAAGTATGCGATCAGTACGATGTAGAATATTTTTCAAGGATCTGTACGCGTACGGTACGTATACCGTTCGGCTCGCATATGTGTACCCACCTTTAAGGAGTGTTTTGAAGTATAAACCCTAACCAAATCGCCCATTTGAACTGCTCTTCTATAAGCGTCTATATTCTTTGATATTATGTCTGCACTTTTTGATAGTTTAACATGGAATGCGAAAGTGGTATCTGACCCTAAAAATATATGGCAGGTACTTCAAAATACCAGTGGTTCAGGGTCGTATTTTAAATATCGCTAATGGTGCATTTAAAAAACAACTCAATTTAATAAATTATGATACATATTGGAAAGATCTTCGATATCAGTCTTATTATTAATATAATTTTGATCTTTTTTTATGCAAATCATCTCCAATATGCATCTTGTGTTGTAGTTTTGTTCTTTTTCCAAAATTTGTACATTTTCAAAATCAAAGAACGGCTACTTTCTAGAGAATACTTGGCTAAGGCTACAGTGTTTCATTTGTTCGTTTTACACTATATTTGTGTACAACAACCCTTCTATGTATATATTTATGTGTTTGCCCAATATATGTTAAATTACAGTCTTTACAATTTATTTTATAAATAGCATCCGACTGATGATCTATATTAACATTGGGTTTAAATTTTCAAAAATATTTTCCGGATGTTTTTGACGATTTATGTCCAACATTGATGCCATATTTGCCAAAAAGAATGCCAAAAAGAATTTGCCATTTATTAAGTGAATCCATTAATGTATGGTAATGATATATAATGTGGTTTAATTTAGTAACATTACTATTATTATTCCTAGGTATGGGTTGGGTTTGTTTTGGATTGGTATTGGAATTAGATTGATTTCTGTTAATGTAACTTTTAAATGCACTCTTCTTCTTGATGTGCCTATCCGTTACGAATGCTGGCGATCATCATGGCAATCTTTATCTTATCTGCAGCAGCGCGGAAAAGCTGCACATATGTTGTATTGAACCAGATTCTGAGGTTCTTTAACCAAGATGTTCTTCTTCCTGGACCTCGTTTTCCAAATATTTTTCCTTGCAGCATGGCTTGAAGGAGAGCATATCTGGATTCATTTCGCATAATATATGCAAAGAACTGTAACTTTCGAGATTTGGTGGTGGTCAGTACTTCTCGATTCTTATGCATTCTGAGGACCTCCTCGTTTGTGACTTGGTCAGTCCACGGGATCTTAAGCATTCTCCGATATAGGCACATCTCAAATGCTTCCAGTTTTCTGCACATATCTTCGTTCAAGGTCCACGATTCAACACCATAAAAAAGGACAGAGAAGACGTAGCATCGCAGCATTCTTACTTTTGTATCAAGAGAGAGGTTGTGACTCTTGAAAAAGGCCCCCATCCGATTGAAGGTGGATCTAGCTTTTCCGATGCGTGCTTTAATCTCCTGGTTGTTGGTCCATTCTTCATTTATTATGGTGCCGAGGTAGTTGTAGCGCGTCACTCTTTCTACAGGGGATTGGTTGACGTAGAGTTGACCTTCTGTTATTCTTTTCTTGCTAATTATCATAAGCTTTAACGTTTATATTGAGCCCATATTGTTGACTGTAATACGTGATTTTGTTCATAAGAACTTGTAGGTCTTCTAAGTTGTCCGCAAATACTATGGTGTCATCTGCATATCTGATGTTGTTTAGCCGGTAACCATTTAGTAGAATACCTTTTCCAGTTTCGTGCAAAGCTTCGATAAATATTCTTTCAGAGTACAGATTGAAGATTAGAGGAGACAAAATACAGCCTTGCCTCACTCCACGCATGATTTTCACATAGTCAGTGTGTTCACCTTCAACTCTGAGATTTGCTGTCTGATTCCAGTAGAGACTTCTAATTATTTTCAGATCCTGGTTGTTAATTCCTGTTTCTAAACAGGAAAACTTCTTGGTGTTAAATGCACCATTGGCAGGTATTTAAAATGGCGCTCCTCTTCCTAAATTTTGCAGCAGTAATTGGAAGCTAACCTCTATATTTCTGTTAGAATCATTAAAGTGTTTGCTATTTTGTGATTTTTATATTATTTATCATTTTTTTAACTTTTATTGTTGAAAGCGTAAGTACTGATAATGTTTATTTAAACAGTAAAAGAATTTTTTTATTATTGTTGTTTTTATGTTACAAAATAGACATGTACTCATTTGAGTACAGTGGATTTATATGAGGTCAAATGCGTTTATTTGGTTTTTTTATTCTTTCAGGTTCAATATTTCTATTGGAATGGATTTTCAAGAATTGCCGCCTATGAGTCCCATTGGATTTTATGGAAAATCTTATAAAACACTCGCTTTAGCTTCAGCTAACATAGCGAGTCCGACCTTCCTTGGAGGTTGGACTAAAGATTCATATGAACAAGACGCAAATAGTGACTAATCTGGTGCTAAATCGAAATATTGCTGTTGATGGAAGTGATATTGTGCAGACTACATCGTATAAGTACCTAGGACATGAAATTCGGTTGGGCAGAGATAACCAGACATGTGAGCTCCCACGTCGCATAGGATTAGCCTGGACAGCGTTTAGTAAATTAAACTATGTATTCAAATCGGATCTACTCATATGCCTCAAAACGAAAATCTTTGACCAATGTGTATTACCTGTACTCACTTCTGGAGCGTAAACATTAACACTCACAAAAAAGGTAGTTAATAAGATTCGCGTGACTCAGGTGGCTATGGAGCGATGTCTCTCTGAGAGACCGAATCCCAAACGAAGAAATACGTCTTAGAACAAAAACAACAGACGCTATCGAAAAAATCGCGTCGTTAAAATGGAATTGGACAGGACACCTCGCCAGATTATCAGACAACCGATGGACAAAACGTATTTTAGAGTGGAGACCAACACAAGAAGCAATACGGAGCAGAGGACGCCCACCAACTAGATGGACTGACGACCTGAAGCGTGTTAGCAATAACTGGATGCAAGCCGCACAAGACAGAGACAGATGGAAAGAGCTGAAGGAAACCTTTGTAAAGCAGTGGACGCATACAGGTTGATGATGATGATGAACATAGCGAGTTCCACTCATAAAGATGTATCGGTGGTGGTTATTCCTTCTGAGGTCGACTATCAAACTCACGATGAAGATATAGATACGGATGATCTTTAAACCCAAAGCTTTAAAAATGAAGTTGCCGTAGAAATAGAGGTTCATTACATAAGTGATGACTCTGGCAACGACGAAGAAGACAATCTTCACCTTGCCATTACAAAACGTGTCCACACAATTACCATCAGCTTCCCCTCATATACCTTTTAGAAAGTTTAGATACCTGTATAAGATAATTTTTTTCAGATTTTTTTTTCATTACTTGGGTAGACAAGTCTAATTTGAAAAACTGTGAAAAGATCACATAAAAATCTTATACAGATATTTAAAGGTTCTAAAAGCTATATGAAGGGTAGCGGATCAGAAATCCGTGAAGACGTACAACTGGTTTTGCTTTGTTTTTTTTTAACATAAAAAATTAAAAAATGTATTTTTTGTCTATAAAACGTTTCTTATACATATTAGCGTAAAATGGTTCAAATAAAAGTTGTAGATCATAAAAAGTTATGTAATATTGAGGGTATCTCTATCAAATTAAAATACACACACAATTGACCGAAACAATTTGCAAAAACCATTATTTTTGCAGTAATTTATAAACTTTGTTTTTTGAATAATGACAAGTAATATAACTACTTGAAATTGTTGCAATTAATGAGTTATTAAAGTTATTCAATTTGTTTATCCCTGAGTCATTATTTGAAAAACTGTACTTCCCCAAACAGTAACTAAATACATAAGTTAAATAGCTTACTTGTAAATAATCTGTATTGTCCTGCAATTTTGATGTCCAGGTAAGCTCCTGTCAACTCTTCTCCACTCCATTGTACCAGGTGGCTGATTTCCATGTTTCTCTCCATATATACATCCACAAACAGCACACTGTATATGTAAGTGTGTGCCAAGTTCCTGTTGTTCCGTCAGAGCATAGTTCAGGCAATCCAAATGTAGAACATGATTGCATGGAAGAGCAATCACTACTATAGAAGGTTTGAGAGGTTGTCGACAAACAGGACATGGTTGTCTTGGAGCCCATTCACTCGATTTTGAGATTCTTACAAATCGTGATATAGTTGCACTAGCTGGATCTAAACCTATACAGAAACATTTTAATTATTATAGTACTATTTATAAAACTTCTCTGTCTACAGTATCTACAATGTTGTATAGTGTCATCATAACTTACCAACAATAGCTGGCAAATCTTCTACAATTCCATCATCACTACCACTACAATTAATCAAATCCGCCGTGGAAGCTGTAGCTTGACTATCTCTACTCTCTTGACTCAGATAGGTTGAAACAGTGTCCAAACTTGGCCTTCTACCTGATTTGGTACTGCTGCTATCTGCGTCCAATAATGTTTTATTTTCTGTACTTTGGAATAATGGTGTTACATTTGATTTGTGACCTTAAATAACAAGAGAAAATTATTTACTACTTTTAACAGCGGAAGAGAATAATATATAGCTATACACAGATAAAATATAATGTATCGTACCATCACATGTTCTCACACACAAAGCGAAAATCATACCCCTATACCACTGAGTAGGTACATTTTGTTTATTTACTTTATAGTTAAAAATAAACCTTCATATATTATAAATATTTTTTTATATTTGCATTGTATTGACAACAATTTCAATAAAGTCCTTGGACCAAGACTTGGATCTTTAAGAGAATTCCTAAACACAGATAAACACAATTTGTATCATTAGGTCAGGGCGAATATGTGAAAAAACGACTACATTTGGATGTGAGGTAGCATTCGGACTTTTGTAGAAAAAGTGGTGTGATGACTTCAGTAATAATAATTAACTCATCCTCCCTCTCAAATAGATAGGGAATATTAATAAAATATTTTAATTATTTAACAATTACTACAAACATCACTTTTTTCTACTTTCCTTGGATATAACTTTAAAACAATTCATTTTGGAGCAGGTTGTAATGAAATAAAATAACATTAAAAATGTTTTAATGTATTGCCCTTGCTGCAAAATAGCAATAAATACAACAAAAGGTTGCGAAACAAGCCTTTTGTTATTCCCCTACACCACTGAGTAGGAACATCCTCTACACCAGCGTTTCCCAAAAGGCGGGTCGCGACCCGGTACCGAAAGTTCGGGTCATGAAAGCAAAATTCCGGGTCGCCTCGCCGTTTCACATCTTGTTTTTTAAGGCCGCGCTATGACTGATGCCACCACTTTTATTTTAACCTCCCACTACCACATTCACAAAATCCCAAATTTCGGTCAGCTGCTTTTTTTATTCTATTCAGTTTAAGCTTAGTGTCAAGACAGAGAGAGCGTATTTTTCGTGCATATTGATAACGTTGAATTTGGCGATGGATAAATTTGTTACAAGACCAAGTACAAGTTCTAAGACTTGCACAAACAGACCGTCGAGTGATCTGCAGCCGGGTACAAGTTCAAAGAGCGACGAAATAGGAAGTGAACATGAACATTTTCTTTTACACTGCGAAGTGAGTTGGCTATCAAAAGGGAATGTTTTAAAAAGACTTATTGAATTGAAGGAAGAAATTTCAATATTCTGAGAACAACATCTACCAACGGCTAGGGATGCAATATTTTAATTTAAAGAGTTTTCATGATGTCAATTGGTTAATCAAGGTAGCCTATCTTTGTAATATTTTTGACTTCTTGAACAATTTAAATATGACATTACAAGGTAGAAATGTAACTGTATTTAAAGTGCAAGAGAAGGTGGAAGCTGCAACAAAAAAAATTAATTTGTGGACATGAAGCAGGAAATTACAAAGCTAATAGAACTACAAAAAGAGTATAACGTGAATCCATTGTCTGATGAGATTTCAGCAACTTTCAAGGAATACCTACTAGGACTGGAGGCAAATATGAAGGAATATTTCCCCCCATCCACAGCAACAAAGCATGGATAAGGAATCCATTTACAATGGACGTAGAATCCGAGACAGGACTTCCTGATTTCGATATTGAGTCAGTAATTGAACTATCGTGTGATAGGGCACTCAAAGACATATTTGACAAAATACCACTGGTATATTTTTGGCCGTCTTGCCGCCAATAGTACCCAGTTTTAGTAGAAAAAGCGATAAAGTTTCTAATTCCTTTTATAATTACCTATATGTGTGAGGCAGGGTTTTATTAATATCTACCTGTACCTACATAAATTACACTTATATGCATAACATGTTGCATACCATTAAGACAGGTAAAAATTAAAATCACCTAAGATGGGCCTCTAGTATTTCTTAAAAAGAAATATAATATTAAGTACACCTAATTACTTTTTAATCATAGGGTTTTTTCTTTTTGTTCTCTATGTGTCAGAGTTAAAACACAGTTTTACTATCTGTACCTAAATTTTAAAAATTTTAGAATGTATTTTGTCCATTATTTTATATTTTATATGTGTGTTATTAATGTTGAGTGTCAATGCTTTTACAAATAATCTCAACGACTAGTAAGTTGCACTGAAGAATTGTGATATTGTAAGCCATTTTTTCTTAGAGCTGTTTTGACTTTGTATATTTCTTCGTTCTTATGGTCCTCATCTGCAAGTTTCTCATATCTTGTTATTAAGGTTTTTATTACCAAATTTAATTGTGCAGGATGATGGTGTGAGTCTGCGTGTAAGTACCTGTCAGTATGGTTTGGTTTTCGGTATACTGTATGTCCTATACTTCCGTCTTCTTTCTTAATAACTAGCACATCTAGGAATGGAAGTTGTTGGTTATTCTCCCGTTTCATGGTAAACTGTATTTTTGGATGGATATTATTAATGTGTTGTAGGAATTCATTAAGTTTCTCTTCTCCATGCGTCCAGATAATAAATGTGTCGTCAACATACCTAAGCCACAGTTTGGGTTTATACTCTGATGTTTCTATTGCTTTCGATTCCATATCTTGCATAAAAAGGTTGGCTATTACGGTTTTCTATGTATAATTTCTAATGATTCTTCTACTGGGACATTGGTGAATAATAAGATTACATCAAAACTCACTAATAAATGTTCAGGTTCAAGAATAACATACTTTATACGGTCGATAAAGTGGCTTGCGTTCTTGACGTACGAATCCGCCTCTTCCGCATATGGTTGTAGCTGGTCAGCCAGTGATTGTAACGGTGATCCGATAGAGCTGACTATTGGTCGTAATGGTAGCTCTGCCTTATGTACTTTGGGTAAACCGTAAAGTTTTGGACATCTTGACGACTTTTCTCGTGGAATAAGCTGGAACTGTTGTTCTTTCTTGATGTTTGACGCTTGTATCTTGGCTTTCGTTGTTTTCTCCAGATACGTTGTTGGGATTGTTGCGATTTTTTGATACGCACTGTCGTTTAGAATGTTCTTTATTTGTGTGTCGTAGTCTTCATTATTTAAACAGACCGTGCAGCGAGAAATCAGTTCTCCTGGAACATCAAGAAGAAGCAGAACTAATCTGAAAGTATATATTTATATTCTAAACTTTAAACAAAATCAAAAAACACTTTTTTTTAACTGATGAAATTGTTGAGGCTTGTTATAGGAGAAATTTCAGTACTATTGTAAAATAAAGGTATTTTTATAAACTTATTTTACATAATACTTATATAAATACCTATGAGCGAATAAAGTTCATCCAGTTGTAACTTATTTCAGTGAAATTTTTTCATATACCTAAGTTTTTTAAAATTTTTTAAAAAGGAATCCATGGGACTCCACATCAAGCTCAATGTAACTGAAATACGGGTTAAAAATATAAAACTAAGCCAACTAAACTTACTAAATATATTTAAATTGTTGAGAATCTGCCTTGCCAAATTGGCAGGTGTGGTTTCATTCCCAGTTTTTGTTTTACTGCTTGTTTTCTTCTTATTGGTAGATTTTTTATTGCCATCAGTTTGATTCAAAATTGCACTACTGCCTATCACTTTGGTACCATTACCTTGCTGAGAACTATTTGGTGTCCTAGATGAGTTTCTTATATTTGAACTTCTACGTCCTATAAAAAAAATAACTAATAAGTAAACTTCGTTAATGTGGGTGTCTTACACAATATTTTGTAATGGTTACTGGATAGCAAGATATTCATATCCACTAAAGCCCTTTTGTAGAGCCAATAAAAATCTATTTAGAGTAGAAACAACTCTTTAACATTTTAAGTTATTAACAAATTTCAACCAAAGATGTACTTTGGGACAAAATTTGAAATGTATATTTAAAATTATACTTTAATTAAAAATATTACTATAATACTAATATCTATTAAAAAAAAAATACTTTTTGTAATCAAAAATAGATAATTTTTGTTAAAAAATTATTACTGCAATGAATTCAGACTACCCCAAATATCAATGACCAAAATTTCATAAAAGTATATTTATTATATCGAAGTTACAATAAAGTTTGTAAAACAGTCAAAAATTAACTCTCTGTATCAACAAATAGCAATGGAAACTTTAAAAACTTAAAATGTTTCTTCCAATTTTGGGGGCATATACAGGGTGTCACTAAAATATTGGTCATAAAGTATACCATGATTTTTGGAGATAAAAATAACTGTTAAAAGTTAAAAAATAAACCAAATTTTTAAATATTGCTCCAAAATTTTTTTATGAAAATTTATATTATATGGTTAGCATGCCATGGCCACTAAACTGAAGTAGTCAAAATTATTTTTTTTTTGTTTTTTATGGATGTTTAGAGGTGGCCTATAAACCCATTGCCCCCTATTAATAGTATAATATTGGAATAGAAACGGAATGTCAGTGGAATGAAATATATATTTTACAACTTTTTTTTCTTTTAGTATTTGTTTGTAAAATCATTAACTTAGAAGATACAGCCACATTTTCTGAAATGGCAGATCTGCACTTAGTCTTAGATAAGAATAACAACTATGGAAATATTTCGGATGTACAGTCCATCTAATTTAGATAACGATTTACGTCATTATATACGTCAGAGATTGAAGTTGACATAGTTGCCAAAGTATAAAAAAATCCTGAATCCATTTTAAATCAAATAGGTCACATAATTATTAATATACTCTTTACAACGACTATTTAAATTCTTACATGACATTTTTGAAATAAAACACACTAATTTTGTTCTAAAAAGAACAGATTTTATGAAATAGTTAAAAATATAAAACAAGAGGTATTCACTTTAAGATTTAAAATAATAAAGTACAAAAAGTGTCAACACCGCAACTGTCAAATAGGTGTTACCAATTTATGTCAAAATTTTACCTTCGTTCAATTACAGTTACAGTGTGTTCCGAACAAATGTTCTTGATAAAAACGCTTTATAATGCATTTATACAAATTACATGAAACATATTATTGTGTATTTCTTTAAGTTAACATTAATAGAAACTTTTAAATATTAGTTCTACGCGTATATAATAAAATATGTCTAGTGGCTGTAATGCCAGTGTACTCGGTAAAGTGATTCTAAAAAAGAACACACCTACCGCCTAAATATTTCGTGTTGGTATCATGTGACATCACACGCTATGACGCCGATGACGTACATCGTTAACTAAATTAGATGAAGTGTAACTAATATTTTACGTAATCTTGAAATTAGTAAAAAGGCGGCATAAAGTACCGATAGCGCGCCCGCCGTAGGGTTAAAGTAGATTAATGGTAAACAACACATTTTTAACATAGCATGAGCAACATTCGTTAAATTTCAGAGGCTTCAATGGGCTGGTCATGAAGTGAGAATGGAGACTAGAAGATTGCCAAAAAAGAGCCTTAGATAGTAAAATACAGGGCGCAAGACCAAAACGAAGGCCACGGAAAAGGTGGGAGGATGAAGTGGCAGTAGATTCGCAAAATTTGCTAGACGTGAGAACCTGGAGAAGATCGGCACGGAACCGGTAAGGTTGAAGGCATAGTTTGGACGAGGCCAAGGCTCAATTTGGGCTGTAGCGCCATTGGAGCAACATTACAAATATTTTGCTTTCTTACAATATGTGTAAAACATGATCTAAAATGATTTAATCATTCCACTTTTTCTTTTAAGAATCTATTAAGATCGATTAATATAATATCTTATATGCCAGGAGCAACATGGGTTTTCCAAAAACAAATCAACTTTGACTAATCTATTAACCTATCAACTTGATATTCTAAACAACATTGAAAGCAAGAAGCAAACTGATTCAATTTACACCGATTTCTCTAAGGCGTTTGATAATGTTTATCAGGAAATACTGTATACTAGATAGATAGATAAATAAATTTAGAGAAGCGTCCTTTTGGCCTATTCCACTGCAACCTTATCAGATCTGTTGTGGTCCTCTAGTCCTAGATAACATTCTCTAGCCTGACCCTTTTTAAAAAGTCCAATAGCTTCGAGACTGTACCTTCCATATAGCTATTTGCCGGTGGATTTTCTTCTACTAATGCAAAGAACCGCTCATTTGCCAGACTGTCACACTGACGTAGAATGTGCTCTGATGTTCCTTCTTCGAGGTGACAGAATCTGCACAGGTCATCATCTGATAATCCCATCAGCTTCAAGTGCCTATTCACCTTACAGTGCCCTGTTAGAAGACCTACTATGACCTTGACTGTTTTCCTGTCTTTGCTGATTAGGTCTGCCGTAAATTTTGGCGAATGTTCTGTTCTGAACTGTTTCGCCTGTCTTTGGCTTAGTAGGTCAGCCGTAAATTTTGGCGAATGTTCTGTTCTGAACTGTTTCGCCTGTCTTTGTCCTGGTGAATTCCTCCACCATTTCAGAGATTTGTGAGCTACCCACTTCCTTGTAGCCGTTCTTGTTACTGTCTTTGCAACGCCGCAGAGGGGTTCCGGTCTAATTGATAACATTGATGAGCCTTGTTTGGCCATTTTATCTGCTTTTTCATTGCCCTTATGACCCTCGTGCCCCGGTAGTCAGGCTACCATAACCTTGCTACGGTCTCCTAGTTTATTTAGGACACACACAATCCCATACTAGCTTAGAATTTACCTCTACAGAATTGAGTGCATGACTATCTGTGAAGATGGCAACTGAACGGAACATTCTTTCCTGCCTTTCTATTTCTTCCACGCAGTGATGGATTGCTGTTATTTCCGCCAGGAAAACTGTCACATCTTTAGATAGACTTACCGGGAAATGTATCCCTTGATTTGTCCCTACTATGCCGGCTCCCACACCCTCCGATGTTTTTGAGCCATCCGTGTACCAGGTAGCAGCAGCTTGTATGGGTACACCTTTATTCCAGTCTTCCCTGCCTGGTATCTTAATTGTGAACTTATTCTTAAAGCTATATATTGTAGCTGTTGCATCGATAGGTTGCCCCATCACAATATTGGCTTTTAGTTCCTCGATTAGTTTTCTCTTGTCAGCACCATGCATCTGGCTTATATGTCGCTGACTATGGATTAATCTGTGCATCACTGATCTGCCTTCGCCCTGTATAAAGATATGCAATGGTGGTAGATTCAGTAGGACTTATATAATAGAATAAAGTCCCTAGTGATGCTGAAAAACAAATACTAGGACTAACTATAAATATTGGATGAAAAATAAAGAATACACATTCAGAATATTTACTTTACACACTCCACTGCAATTTTTTTAAATAAAGATGGCAAGTTGTTACGATATCTGAAATCAACAATGCCTTTTTTCTTAAACCTAATATTAGAGTAGTTGGAAAATTTATTTTACCAGTAACAGGAGCCAATTCTTCAAGTTTTACTTTAACCAAAGGGTAAGGGGCCTGCTTGATTCTTCTCACATTCCTTAGATATCCATTATTTAACCATCTTTGAGTTAAATTACTAAAATTTATGAGGTATGGAAAGCCTAGGTGTGTTTTGCTCATATCCAACATTTCATCACCCTTAAAATAAAAAAAAGACATGTAAAAATTGCATAAGCTTATTTTTTTTTGTGGCTTACTGTGGCCCAAGCTTCCTCAATCAAACACTGTATATCCATATCAAAAGGATGCCATTCTTGACTGTGTTCTGTTCCTGAACATTCCCATCTAGCACCCTTGCCAGCAGGGGAAGAAGGAGAGTAGCATTTTCTTCTAACAGGCACCACATCATCTGAAATATTTGTTAAAAATATAAATTAAATTAAAATTTAACTTGAATATACACTGATACAAGGGATACGTTTTCTCCCTGAGAAATATTAATATTTAGTGATGAGAAAGTCACGAACGATCCGTTCACAAAGATCTGATCTTTTTGAAGAACTGTGATTGATACTGTGATAATCACATTCTGTGACTCTATCGTTTGAATGACCCTATGAATCATGCCTATGAAAGACGCTGTCTAGTGTTTATGAAACGATTTGTGTGATCGCGACATCGCGAACCGAAAAGGATCGTTCAAACGCTGACTTCAGTTGCTAACTCCCAGAACGGCGAAACCCTTACGCTGCAAAACTGTAAAATTATATACATTGTTTATAATTGTTTATTCTAGTTACAGTTCTAAATAAAATGTAAAAAGAAAAAAAGGATTACGTGGAATTTTTTTGATCAAAGAGGGTGAAGTAAGGCGAAATGTAAATTTTGTTCTAAGATAATATCTTTTAAAGGAGGTGCGACAGGTAATTTGATTCGTCATTTAAAATTAGTTCATCCTTCAGTAAAATTAATGGGCGAAAAAGTGCCTTCTTCATCACGGAGTAACATAAGTTCAACTGGTGAATGCAGTTCAAGTTCAAATACAAATGCATTAGTATTAGACGATAAATAAGGAAAAGTTAACACAAGTGTTTTGAAACCTAAAATAAATTTAAACCTGCAAAGTTCCTTGGCTTCGTTTGTTAAACGACTGTTATCAGACAGAAAAACTCAAGAACTACATAATAGTTTAGTAAAAGTGCTCGTTAAAAATTATTTACCCATTCAGTTAGTAGACAATTCATAATTTCGTTCGTTTATTAATAACTTGAATAAAAGTTACCAAGTGCCATCACGTAAGACTGTTTCTAACACATTAATACCACAATTGTACAACTTGACACAAGAAAAAAATTAGAGATACTTTGTATTCTGTTGTAGCATGCTGTTTAACAACTGACGGATGGACGTCGTGTGTAAATACAAGCTACATAAGTGTTTTAAACATTAAGCATAAGCGCATTATATTACCAAAGACAATAAATTAGAATCTAGTCTGTTAGACTGTTACAAATATAGTGAGAGACATACTGCAGAAAATTTAAGTAGTGAACTACTAAGAGTAGTTCGAGAATGGAATATTCAAAACAAAATTGTAGCTGTTGCAAGTGACAATGCAGACAATATTAGAGCTGTGATATGATTGAAAGAAGGGAAGCTTGTTCCATGTTTTGTGCATACGCTAAACTTAATTGTTAAATCTGGTCTTGCAGTAGTTATGGTGACACAGTCTAAAATAAAAAAAATTGTAGAGCATTTTCAACGAAGTACTCAAGCTAGTACAAAATTAAAAGACATCATCATCATCTTAGACTCCATTCCCCCCTATCTTTCGCAATGACTTTCCAATTTCTGACCCCTAGATTCCTCAAGTCATCTTCGACTTGAGTTTTAAATTTAGATTTTGGCCTGCCTCTCTTCCTTGTTCCTACTGGCTCTTGATAGAATATCTGTCTTTGGGGGTCTCCAGTGTCCATTCTTTCAAGGTGTCCTAGCCACCTTGATCTATTAATTTTAATACACCAGACGATGTTGCATTTTTCATAGCATTGATACAACTCAAAATTGTAGCGCCTGAGCCATATCCCGCTTTCTTGTACTCCTCCGTATAAGTGCCTAATTATTCTTCTTTCAAAGCGGCCTAACAGTTCTTCGTCGCTTTTTACCATAGTCTATGTCTCTGATGCGTATGTCAGGACAGGTTTAATAAGAGTTTCATATATTAGTATCTTGGTTTATCTGCTAATTATGTGTGATGTTAAGAGCTGTTTTAGCCCAAAGTAAGCTCTGTTCGCCAGGTATATTCTTCTCTTAATTTCTACTCTTAAAATCTATGAAGAGGTGGTGGGTATCGATTCCATATTCATATGTCTTTTCTAAGGTTTGTCTGAGAAGGAAAATCTGATAATTGTTGATCTTTCTGTTCGGAATCCACATTGGTATTTGCCTATTTTTTCCTCAGTATATACTAGTAAACGATCATAAAGTATATAAGCCAGTACTTTGTAAGCTGTATTTAAGAGGATAATGCCTCAATAGTTGTCACATTTTAGTGGATCCCCTTTCTTGTGAATAGGTATTATAATACCTACATTCCAACTGTCTGGGAGTTTTCCTTCTCTCCACATGGATGCAACAAGTTTTATTATTTATTTTTTTAGCACGTTTTAAGGATTCAAAATGGAGATAACCTCATAAAAAAATTTTGGTGACTAACCAAAACCCCCTCAGAGACAAATTCTAGGTGCGCTACTGTCACGGGGTATACCATCTTCTCCATGGGATTTGTTGTTTTTTAACCTTTTTATTGCCTTGGCAACTTCTTCTTCTGTTGGTATATTATTTTTTTCCCTCTCATCATCTATGTCTCCACTGTGGTCATTTATGTCAGTCACTTCTCAGTTGCCTATATTTAATTTCTCAGCATAATTCTCGCCCATCTCTCCACTATTTGATCCGGCTCATTGATAATTTCGGCTTACTTACTTTTTATTATGGTTATTCTAGGTTTAAATTCTTTTCTGTTGTGTGTTTTCTGTAAAATTTTCGCGCTTCGCTTTGTGAATTGAGCCTTTCTAGTTCCTGTAGCTGGTTTTCTAAATGTCCTTTTTTCTTTTGTTTTAGTATCTTTTTCTCTGCTTGTCTCATCTGTTGATTTTGTCTTGTCCTTCTGTTTTGGAGTTTCCCATATGCCTGATTCTTTTTTTGAGTTGCCTGTGCGCATTCCGCATCATACCATTCTGTCCCCTTCCTTTCTTGTTTCCTCTTTCCTAAAACTGTTGTTGCTACTTCTTTCAGGATATTTTAGCACTCATTCCAGTAATTATCTATGTTTTCAACAGTATTACTCATTTGGCCTTCTAGTTTTTCTTTAAGTTTGTGTTCAAATTTTCTAACTATCTCAGGGTTTCATAGTCTCTCCACCTCGAATTTATCTTCTTTGCTTCCTTTACCTTTTTTTTGCATAAGAGATTCATGACCTTAGTTTAGCCTGGACCAGGTAGTGATCGGAGTGAATGTTTGCTCCATGTCTGGTACTTACATTCATAACATCGCTGTAATGTCTTGCATCCACAACAACATGGTCAATTTGATTGATTGTGTTACCGTCTGGGCTAACCCAAGTGCCTTTGTGTATATTTTTATGCTCAAAGCATATGCTGGCTATCACCATATTCATTGAGGCCGCAAGGTGTATTAAGTGTGTTCCATTGTTGTTCGACTCGTTATGGAGGCTATATTTTCCAATGGTGTGTAGGTAATCGTTTCCTTTTCCTATTTTGGGGTTGAAATCTCCAAGTACTATTTTTATATCATTTCTAGGGCAGTTCTGTATTATTTCTTCCAGTTTTCCGTAAAATTCATCCTTTTCTTTATCTAGCTTATCTTCTGTGGGTGCATGGGCATTGACTACTGAATATTTGAAAAATTTTCCCCTAATTCTTATTTTGCATATTCTATCGCTTATGGCTTCGAAGTCTATTACTAGGTGCTTCACTCTGCTGCTGACTATGAATCCTGTTCCAAGTTTATGCTCTGTTGGGTGGCAGCTATAGTACATTGTATATTTCTTTTTCTCATATATTTTTTTCCCAACCACCTAACTTCTTGAGGCGCTATTATGTCTGTTATATTTATCCAGGACGTCAAGTAGTTCCAGCAATGCTGCAGTTCTGTATTCTAAATATCTAAATCTATATCTAAATTAAAAGACATGCAAATTCAATTAAACCAACTGGTACTCAAATTAAAACAAGACTGCCATACTAGATGGAACTCTACATTTGATATGTTCAGTAGAATACTGAAAATAAAGGAATCGCTTATGTCTGTCATAGCGATACATTAAAAAAACATTTAAAATATTGACAATACTGATATTTTACTTAATTATTCCAAGGGTTTGTGGTTTATGAAGTATGTTTAAAGATGTTACCGAGGAAATGAGCAGCAAATAACAGATTACAGCGTCAAAAGTAATTTTATTAAGCAATGTTTCCACCTTATAGAGGAAAATAAAATATATGCGGAAGCCACTTTATAGGGTCCTCGTTTTAAAAGGCATGGCTTCAACAATGAATCCGCTTTTGAACAAGCAAAGTAATCTTTAGTCACACAAGTGACTGCTTTAATAAGTTTAACTAAAGAACAAAATTCAATGAACCCTACACCACAAACCGAAGATCATGGTGTGGAAGAGACACATAAGTGTGGGCCGGTTTTGACAAAAAAGTAAGTAATCTTGTGCAAACAAATAGTATCAAAGTTGATACCTTGGTGAACCTCTACAGGCTAGAAAGGACAATTCTGTTGCAACGGTGGGATCAAAGGAGTCATATTTATCCCCATCTATTTGAGTTGGTCAGGAAAAAACTCTGCATTGTTGCTAAGTCGGTTCCATTAGATAGAATTTGTTCAAAAGTGGGACATAATTTGACAGATCAACAAAATAGATTAAGGGAAAATAAAGTTTCACAAATTTTATTTGTACACATAAATTTATAATTATTTTTGTTTGACACGAAGTGCTCACAGTTCTTTAGAGTATTTTTTGTCTTTTGTTATTTTTTGTTTATAAATTTGTAGGAAATAAAATCCATTTTAATTGTTGCATTATCATTCATTCATAAACATAACAATATGGAATTTGTAATTTTACCTAAGTATTTTTTTTTATATCTTAATGATTTCTGAAGATGATTTGAGAAATGCAAATCTTAATGTCAACCTTAAACTATATTTCATTCTTAAATTTATAGTAACAATATCGAATTCTACATGTAAACAACAATATAATTAAAGTCATTTTAATGAACTAATCTCAATGAACGGGTCCTGCATTATCATTACTTCACATACTCTCAGAAAGATTCATAAACATATCAATATTTAACTCTACACACTTGACCTTTACACAACAAATTTAATTAATGATTGACCTGGATCAAAACAAACCAGGTCTTCCCAGTGGCGCAACCAGGGGAGTTAAACCATCCCCCCCCCCAGGACCCTATTCCGACACTATTACTCACACATTTTAAGGTCTCAAAATGGAGGTAGCATCATAAAAAAATTCAGTGACCAATCAAAACCCTCCCCCAGAGGCAAATTCTAGGTGCGCTACTGGGTCTTCCCATTACTATTAATATTATATAATGGAAAAAAATTACAAGGATATGAAGAGATTTTAGGCAGACAAACCTTAAAAAAATACACTTTTCATAAGGGCAACTAGTGAATTTATACAAGATTATGTTTAGTTAAAAAGACATTAGGTACTACTATGGTCAAGCAAAACTGTCTACAATGGACAGCAAGTCCATTGTAGACATGCAAGAATTGCATGTGATAAAAAAAAAGAATTTCAACAGTGGAACTAGTAGGAATATGAAAATTGGTTACACAAAAGTTAAGGTGGCTAGACAGTGTAACATAACAAAATCAGTGCTTTAAACTGGAAAACCTGAACAACAAACATTATAGAATGGCACATGACCCTTGAACTCTAGCTCATGATCATAATGATGAGCATACTTGAACACTAATAAAAAACAATTTCAAAATAAACCAAATTAAAAATACTAAAAGTTCAAACATAAAAAATAAGACTATTAACCAGAGTACAAAAGTTGTATAACTAAAATATTATAGTTAAATAGCAAGATAGCAAACCTAATTTCTAGTTAATAATTGTTGTTTCATGGATAAACTGTAAAAGTAAATTAAATTGAGGAGGTATGACATCCCTATCTTTCTAAAATGTACAATTTTTTTATTCTACTATGGTAAACGCCTGAGTGCAAGAAAACAGAAAGACACACTTTTCAGGCAAGTAGAAGAGTTAAGACAACTGTGGCAACAAAGAGGCGGGAAATATCCTTTAAAATTATTTAAAAGATGATTAATCTTAGCATGTCAGTATTTTTCACACTAAGAATTTAATTATTTACTTTAAACTACAACCGGTATATTAAAAACAGATCTTATTTAAATTTTCTTAACATGTGATTTCAAATTAACTACCTGTATCTTCAAGTTCTTGGGTCAGGGTTCTTAAATTAATATAGTAATTCTGTAATGTGGGATCAGCATCAGAAAGTATTACTCGAGTTAATTGTTTTCCTTTAGCTCTTTCTAAATGTTGACTAACTGCAGGACTATAGGGCTTCCAGTAGCCTGACCTAATTTCGTATTCCCACACGACCACTGCGTGACCAGTCATTATTATGGTAAATGGCTAATTATCTGTTGATCATTTTAATTTTTAGATTGTTTACTAGGTTCTTCCAACACTAAAAAATATGCTTGTCACCGACAAAGCTCTTCCAAGTAATTATCGCACCATTGTATTAAACATGTACGTTACTTAATTTATATGCAAAAATTTTATTTGTTTATTTTCTTTTTACAAGCGAGGACATCTCCATCAGCAACTCTAATGTCTTCATGTCAATTGTCATTCAATTCATCTTATCTTAGGCAAATTTTAAACTGGTATTTGGGCTAATCTCGCTTATTTTCACACGTGCTATATTCAAAGAATAATAAACAATTGTTATTTATTCTATGCTATATTAAAGTATATTGTTATAAAATTAATTAACGTCAAGATTTTTTTTATATTTTGAGTGCATAACAATAAAATAAACAACAAAAATTTCAAGTCAGTATCACAGAATATGTTATTTATTTCACAGAATAAATTTCTGCGTCTTTCATAAAGATAAATTTCCACTATAACAACTTATTTGTGAAAATGCATTTGGTGAATTGGCATATTGGCATGCATAATAAATACCACAGAATAATAAACAATTGTTATTTATTCTGTGGTAACACTTATAAATTCATGACATTTTGAAACGTATTCTATGTTGGTAACATCTATTTTGATTAATTAATTGAGCTGGCGTATCACCATGACGTGAAAACCATAGAAACAAAAGAAGAAGAAGAAGTACCTGTGACTTTAGACACTTTAGAGGTTATAAGTTATAAAATATATTGGTTTCAAAGTATATCATAATTATTTAATGATATCTAACACAAAATGTTATGTTCGTGTGTAAGTCGTTTACTATTGAAACAAAACTTATTAGTTTATCATTGTAAAGCTTTATTATCAACTGTCAATGAAAACATACTAAGTTCTTCCATGCCAACAATAACCGAATCTACAGATCCAATTTGTGATACGAATATATTAAAAGTAGCAATTATAGGAATGCCAAATGCTGGCAAAAGCACCTTAATAAATGGTTTAATGGATAGAAAGGTACGTTTTTACGGATATGTCTTCAATTGTATTTTGCAAGTATATTTTTTTGTAGGTATGTCCAGCCTCATCAAAAGTACATACTACTAGAACACAAGCAAAAGCAATATTTACCGCTGAAGATACACAAATAATTTTTACCGACACACCTGGACTTGTTAATGATAGGGAGCAAAAGAAGTAAAAGGTTTTTCTATTCATTTGTTTACATGTATAGATTTTAATTATTTTCAGATTTAATTTACAAAAGACCTTCTTAAGGGATTATAAAAGAGTTTCTAGGGAAGCTGATATTATTGGAGTTATTCATGATGTTTCAAATATCTGGACTAGAGAAAGACTGGATATAAAAATTATAAAGCTATTAGAAGCACATAAAACAAAACCCAGCTTTCTAGTACTAAATAAGGTAATATTGCTTATTTTGTTTTTGAATTTTTTACAGAGTAATCACACAATTTTATGACAATGTGAATATGTTTTATACTTGTACAACATTTTTTGTTTTTAATACATATTACAGACATATTACATCATATTCATTCAACCATGTTTTGACTCCTCAGTATAAATTTAAAATAAACTTTAGTAATTCTCCTAATTGTTCATATATACAATGAAGCACATTATATTAGGCTGTTCTAAAATAATTAATGAAGTAAAATTGTCATTGGAAAGAACTATACCTCAAATAACCCAAATACACCAAATTACCATCCTGTATAACCTAATCCAATTATTAATATCAGAAGATTATAATATTTATCCAATTGTTTATTATCAATTTATCAAAGCATATCTTATGTATTTCTTCTATTGATTTTTTGATCGTGTAAATATGCAGATAGGTAAAAGTCAGGCTAAAACAAAAAACGGATGGTATAACCACGAATGTAGAGAACTAACAGGAAAAAAAGTGCAAGCCAGAAATAAATGGCTAAGAATTGATAAAGAGGAAGACAGAGAAGAATATGAAAAATTAAGAAGGAATGCTAAGAAAGCGATAAGGCAAAATAAAAGAAGATGGGTAGACAAAAAAATGCAGGAAATAGAGCAGGAAAGAACAAACAGAAATACGAAAAGTTTTTACAAAAAGATTAAAGAACAAAACAAAATATACAAAGGCAAAACAAACGGAATAAAAAATAGAGAGGGAACAGTGATAATAGAGGATCAAGAATACAAGCAAGTATGGAGTGATTACTACATAGAGCTCTTGACAGAGGAAACAACAGAAGAAGAAATGCATAACGAGGAGGAAACAATGCATGAAGAAGAAGCAGATGAAGTAGACATCGAAATTTCAAAAGAACCAACATTAGAGAAATTGGATGAAGTAATACAGAGAAGCAAAAATGGAAAAGCCCCTGGTAAAGATGGAATTAATATGGAACTAATAAAATACGGAGGAAAGGAACTAAGAGGAAAAATACTGACACTATTGAAAAATATATGGAAAAAAGAAATGCCAGGGGACTGGGACGTAGGACAGATCATAACAATACATAAAAAGGGAGACCAACAAATCTGTGAAAATTATAGAGGAATAACATTACTAAATACAACATATAAAATATTGACATCAATAATAAAGTCATCTTTTAGGCTATCTATAACTTTCCAAAATTTCAAGTCATCTGCCAACAGTAGACATTTGCTATTTCATAAACAGGAAGTGATGTTGTTAATAAAGATCTTAACTCTTTGACTTCTATCACATATAGAGTTTTTAATCCATTCACCAAACTTTACATGGATGTCTACATTAATTAATTTGCCCAAAAGTATTTGGTGACCTACACAATCAAATGCTTTGGAAAAATCTGTGTATATTGCATATACCTGTTTGGCTGCCATTTCAGATAATGTATGAGATTGATAGTAAACCAAGTTTGTTGCAGTGGATCTTTTGCTATGAAAACCATGTTGTGATTGAGATATTAAGCCTTTACAGAACCAATAAAGTTGCTTTATTTTAAGACAGTCGAAGAGCTTAGGGATTGCAAATTGTATACAAATGGTACAATAATTTTCAGTTGTCTTTCTGAACATTTTTAAATATAGAAAAAACATAACTTTCTTTCCATGAAGAAGGACACATAGAGGTTTGCAGAGATCTATTAAACAATATAACAAACAGCATTTGTGCCAGCAGCAAGCTTATTGCGCAGCTTACTTATGCCATTAAAAATATCAGTCATGGTAATTTTAGAAGGACAAATATTTGTACTAAAGTCGCTATTTAATGGATGGATAGGTATGTAAAGTTTGTTGTTATTTGGCAAATATACAGTTTGGAAGAAGTTCGTAAATAAATTCGCTATGTTTTGACCATTTGTTGCTGATTGGGCTTTATAGAATAGGGAGTTAGGTACTTTATGACTAGATCGCTTACCATTGATGTACTTCCAAAATGATTTTGGATCATGTTTTAGGCCAGTATCTATACCTTTGACATAGTTGATAAAGCAAATGTCAGACAGTTGTTTACATTCAGCTCTTAGGTGGGAAAATCTAATATAATCATAATCAGAACAATTATTAACATAAATATAATGAGCATGTGTTTTCTCCAGAGTCAGTCGTCTAAGATTAGCAGAGAACCACTTGAGAAAAGTTGAAGTTCTATATTTCTTCAATGGCGCAAAATAAGCAATTCCTATAGAAATAACTTCATAGAATAATGTTGTAGCAACATCAATATTATTAACCATACATGCCTGCCAGTCTATGGAAGCAAAGAAGTTGTTAAGTGCTATGTAATCGCCATTCCGAAAATCATAAAACAACTCATCATAAACCAACTTATTTCTATTTGTTTATTTCACATCTAGGCTTAAGCAACATTTATAACCCATATGATGGATGCTAGAATCTACAAGGGGATATTTACTTAACGCTTTTAAGATATTTAGCTTCCTAACATTAGAAAAAACTAAATCTAAAAATCGTGAGATCGTGAGCTAACGTAGCCGTCTCCACATTTATTTGCAGCACTCTTAAAACACGCTGTGTTTTACGCTTATTCGCCATTTTGCCGCCCAGTAACCTCTTACCCTTCTTTCAACTTCAACTTTCACTCTTCTGATAAATTCCCTGAACTTGAGACACCAAGTAGACATTGATCTCGGACCACCCTCGTCATAGTTGAAGCACCTTACAGTGTTACTCTGACACTGGGATTGTACATAACCCTCCATGCAGCATTTATAGCAGCACCCTTGTGCTTTTCCCTCACAGCTTCTTACTATCTGGCCATGTGCTTGGCATCTATAACATCATGTCACCTTTACCCTCTCCTTCACTGTGACATGGACCATCCCGATCTTTATCCTTTCTGCCAGTAAAAGTCCACATTAGTAATTTTATTTTCTCCCCATCTTATGTTTTTCCCTATTTTTGCAACTACTTCACATACTTCCTGCCAGCAAACTTCTCCACCAATTCGATGATATCTTTTTCTTCGGTTACACCATCTATGTCCTTTAGCAGCAACCTCTTCTTCATTCTTCCACCTTTTACTAGCACTTTTTTGCACATCCTTGTCTTGATGCCACTAAATTCTTGACTTGCTTCGCCATTTTTCTACCTCTCCTAATTCCAGGACCACACCTTTTTGTCTGGGTTGTGGTTTTGTAGCAGACAAAAGGCACCAATTGAGAATCATTACAGGTTAACATAATTTGTTAAATAATAAAAATGTTTTGAAAACGATTTACGCATTGGAAATCGAAACGTCAAAAACAAATGTAAAATGTCATTTTCACTTCAATCAATTGTGGTTTAAATATAAATACAATATTTAAAAGTTACATAGTGTGTATAACTCTTTTACAGACTATAATCTTTTAAGTGCGTCGTTAACTAAAAAAGTTTAGAAACCTGATAGGAACCTTGTGTCTTATTAGTTCCATTATTTTATACTATGCTCTCTTTTTAATATACTTTTTTTTCTTATTAGATTGATGTATTGAAATCAAAAAGAAAGTTGTTAGATATTACTCGAAATTTAACAGAAAATTCTCTTGGAGGAAAACCTATAGAATCTAGAAAATTTATAGAAGATGACGTTGAAAGTAAAGGATGGCCATATTTTAATCATATTTTTATGGTATCTTCATTAACAGGTAGGGTAACTAACTCTAAAAAGATGATTGCAATATACATATGTATATACAGTACATAAATCTTTCAGCTGGATATAGGTAATATACATTAAGATAATTGTGGCAACAGCGCTTTCTTAAGCCCACTGCTGTGGTCAAGGCCACCTGTTGGAAAATCATACAATTCCAGCGGCGTGGTTATTTGATTTTTGTTTTAGAATTTTGAATTATTTTATTATAAATTAATTCTCTGTCATTATGTCTCTGTTAGTGCCTTTGCCATTCTGCGAATTTCGTAAGTACCCGACCTTGCCTTACTAATATGGGAATATAGGTTCGTGACTTCCTACGATTAAAGCTTTTGCAGAATGAATTTCTTAAATCTGCACATATCATTGAAAAATGATAACAAGTAAATATGTGCCGCGACGGCGAAGATAGTACTACCATGAAATTCATACTTGTCATTGTATTACATTTTTGTTGATTATTGAAAATTAAATGGCCTGGATAATATTTTAGTGGGAATTGTATAATCGGTAAATGGTCAATCAATCAGCAAAAATGATTTAAAATATGCGAATAGTTTTTGCGATCGGTGATTTGAAATATGCGTTATTTAAAATATGCGAACAGTTTTTGCGATCGGTGTTTATCGTTGTTGTTATGGTATCGCTGTTAAATTTGTGTTGGATTGTTTTGTCTTAATAGTTTTCGTACTTATTCTGTTAATTAGTTTTTTATTTTTATTTTGAACTAAGATAAAATATTCGGTTAAAGTAACATGATTTCCCGTATATTGCATCAGTTTTTCGTAGAATAAAAATAGATATAACCAGTGGTATAAGTTCATGACATCCACATCATAGACTCGTCTGACAAGAGAAAAAACAAATTATCTGGAAGGTATATGATCGACTAAAAAACACTACCTTCAACGGAAGCTGTTAGTCGCTGTTCTTTTTTAACATGAGTATCAGTGGGAACAGTTAAACGTATTGTGCGTGAGAAAAAACTAACAAATGGTTTTAAACCTCCAGTTGCAAATCAGTGCTGACGAAAACCTCTTACATGTACATTCATTTTTCTTTGAAAATAGGGCTACAACTCTCAAATCTATGTGAATTATTATGAAAAGCATTACAAGATCTTAACTTTCGATATACAAAACGATGTCGTCGATTTAAATGGCATAGTCCAACCCCATCTCTCATTAAAGATTCTCTAGTCCTCATAAAAAATGAACAATAACCTCTTCGCTGTCAATTGGCCAGAATAATTGAGTTGCATTACGGCACCGACGGTATTGTACGCGTTGTTAGTCTGAGGACAGCTTCAGATGGCATCCTACAACGTCCGGTGATCAAGATCTGTCCACTACCTATTTGTTAACAACTATATTTTTCTTCATTTCTATTATTATTACATTAATAGTTCAGTGTTTGTTTTTTATCCTTATCATTGTAGTTGTTTTTAAAAACATTCGTTTTGGGGCGGAGAATGTTTGGAAAAGTGTTAACTATTCTGATGTTTTGGCAACGCTGTTGGGTTCTGACGTCGTAAATCTTGAATGACGTGCAATCATTTTTATATGAAAAATTCTATAATAAAAAATTCACATAAATTGTGCTAACCAAATATTAATTGGCTAAAACTTATCGTGAATTCGTCTGTTGATATAGCTGGCTCATTGAGAAAGACAGCATATTACCCAATAAAATGTAAGGCGTGCTATCAAAATGTTGTGAATTGATATTATTTTGATTTTCTTATTAGTAAACGGCATATTTGATTTATACCTCGTACAATTCGAATATGGTATTATATTTATTAGTCACATTTTTTAATTTATTATCAGAATAATTGTTGGCTTTCGCTGAGTGTCGTGGGATATTGGCATAGACTCGAGAAAGCGCAGTTACCACACTTACTTCAATGTATATTACCTATGTCCAGCTGAAAGATTTACGCACTATATATATATATATATATATATATATATATATATATATATATATATATATATATATATATATATTAGTAAAATTTAGACAACCACTACAAAGAAATTTATAATGTTTGTTTCCAGGTGATGGTTTGGACGAAATACGAGAATATCTGATTTACAATGCAAAACCAGGAGAGTGGATGTTCCCAGGGGATACTTGGACTGATCAAAAAGCAGAGTCTTTGGTAATAAACACAGTAAAAGCTGTTTTATTAAACCATATGCCCCAGGAAATACCTTACAAGCTTCAACCAAAACTAGAATATTTTAATGTTGACGAAGTTACAGGTAAGACTTTCTTTAAGACATCGAGCCTTTTACTTTATTAACTTTCCTTATATTGATTATGTTCCGATGCGTACGAGTCACTTTAAATCATTAAAGCACTGCATCATATATGCCTTCGTAAGAACAAAGCCGTTTTTTTCTGGTGATTGGAGCGTTACTAACTTTTTGCTATTTATGTTTTACTTTTACAGTTTACATATATAAAACTACAAAACGCTAATAATAATAATCATAAATAAGAACAAACAATAAATTAATATGTAGCGGTAGGCCTATAAATAGGGTTTTTTGATTCTAAACTTACCTGTATTAGTTTAATGACAATTATTATCTTTAATGGTAATTCTAGGATAGTTTAAATATGGGATTTGGAGTGTTGTCTGAGCCGCCGACGAGTGAACATCGTAAGCGTTCAGCATCGAATATATCGTTTAAAAACTTGTGTAGTGTGCCCGATGTGGTTTTTGTACGATAAGAACAATTAATACCTTTTTATCAGAAAGTGATTTAAAACTTTATCATATAAAAACAGTTAATACAAATAATTTGCCGGCCCTATAGGCCAGGCATTGAGTTCATTAAAAATTAAATTGTTAGTTAACACCAACAATTGACGTGCAGCTTATGTGTACATGAGCAGCACAGGAAATACCATTAAACCAACTGTTTCTTCCACAACAATGTCACAACAAGATTCAACAATCCGCAACAAACAAGATACATCAAACAACAACATTTCTACAATGTCATATGTAACAGCAGCAAAAACAACACCGAAAACAAAGAAAGAACAAGCAATCATACTCCATGCCGAAGACAGCCTCAAATTATTTGATTATGTAAAAGAAATTGGTGATATTATCGAACCCAAGAACATCTGCTTCGCCTCCAGAATCTCCAACAATAGGGTTTGTATATATTTAACTAATAAAAACATAGTAGATGAACTTGTAAAATCTCATCCTACCATACAAATCGGCTCCCTAACTTTAAACATACGTAAACTCGTTTCTCATACAAAGAGAATCTTAATATCCAATGTCTCCCCGTGTATCCCACATGAAATTATCGAAACTGCTGTTAAAAGCCTAGGCCTAAAAATTGCTTCTCCAGTATCATTTCTTAAAGCAGGCATTCCAGGAGAGGAATTCTCACATATTCTTAGCTTTAGGAGACAAGTTTATGCGTTCCCGCCCTCCGAAACTTTTGAGCTTCAAACCTCTCTTGTGCTCTCTTTCGAAGATAATGAAAACCGCATCTTCCTTTCTACTGACAAAATGGAATGTTTCGTCTGTAAAAGATCAGTGCATGTCACTTCAAATTGCACAAATCCACCAGAAAGTACCTCTTCTGACCAGACAATTGTTTCATCTCCTTTAAGAGCCGAATCCACATCTACTGAAAAAAGCCCAGAAACCAACACTGTACCTTTCACACTAACAGAGATATCTCCTCCAGTCAATAATGTACCACTTACATCCTCAAATAACAACTCCTCATTACAACAACCAAGTCAACATATGACAGATACACAAACACATTATAAACGCACACACTCAGAACTTTCTTCTCCTAGCGATATAACTAGCATAACTGAAGAATCTACTCATAGTGAACAAACTAATATCCATGCCGTATTTTCCAAACCACAAATCAAGAAAAAACTTAAACGGTCAAATTGTGACTCAACTCTATCCGAAATGGCAAAAACAATCATACGCGAACTTTATAAAGAAACTCCACAGATATTCATAATCCCAGCAGATAACATAATTGCTCTTCTTGAAAACTGTTACGGTAGTAGCGATCCATACGCAGAAGCATTAAAATTCACACCAGACATCAAATCACTCATTTCTACGTTATACCAAATATATCCCAACCTTAATGAGAAATCAATCAAAAATAGATTAATTAATTTAAGGACAAAACCGAACTCTTAATGGGTGATTCTACAAAATTATCCAATCTTGACTTTTCACACGAAACAACTGATGATGAGTACATCTCTGACACATCTCAAAACTCACAGACGTCTCAAAAATTTTCTTATTTAACAAATTCATAATTATTCAATGGAATTGCGATGTATTCTATCCTCGCCTGGCACGCATACAACAACTTATTTCCGAAACCAATCCTGACTTTATTTGTTTACAAGAAACAAACTTTACAGAAACACACAACCCTCTAACACAACCCACAACAATCTAAAAATTTTTGTTAGTTATCACCATATCAGAACTACACACCGACGCGCTAGCGGAGGGACATCAATTTTCGTATCAACTGAAATTTTTCACCGTAAACTTCACCTAAACACTACATTAGAAGCTGTTGCTATAACAGCATGGTGTCCAGAACAAATCACAATATGTAGCTTATATATTCCTCCTAATTATACATTGACAAGCACTGAATTAGAAAACCTAATATCTCAAATTTCTGGCCCATTTATTATGGTTGGAGATTTTAATGCACACAACACTATGTGGGGCTCCAAAAATACATATGGTAGAGGTAAAATAATCGAAAATGTCATTAATAATACTGATATTAACTTATTAAATACAGGAAATAGTACATACTTTCATATTCAGTGAGGAAGCTTCTCATCAATAGACTTAAGCTTATGTGATCCCAAAATACACCCGTTACTAACTTGGCATACTCTAGATAGCTTATTCGATAGCAATTATTTTCCCATTATCATTACTAACAATGCAGTCAAATCGGAATATACAAAACCGAGATGGAAAATCTCAGATGCTAATTGGGAACTCTTCAAACTAACTGTAAAAGAACGCACAGATGTACTCAAATATCAAAATAACATAGACGAAGACATAAAACAACTAAATCATTGCATAGTTTCCTCTGCAGAGGAGTGTATCGGCAAATACAAAATTAACCCAATAAAAAAACACGTTCCCTGGTGGAATGGCTCATGCAAAACAGCAATTCAAGAAAGCAAAAGAGCTTTAAACAGATTCCGAAAATCGCGCACTCTATCTGACTTAGTAGATTTTAAAAGGCTCAGAGCAAAAACAAAACGCATAATAAAAAACAGTAAACAAAATTCATGGAATCATTTTACCAGCTCTATTACAAAAGATACCCCACCGACTCAAGTATGGTCAAAAATAAAGAGAATGAAAGGACATTACACATCATACAAAATTCCAGCTCTCACCATTCAAGACAAAATAATTACAGATGACCAACAAATCAGTGATATGCTTTCCCAACACTTTCTCAATAAATCAAATAATCCTACTAATCCACATAACGAAATTGATGCTACTCACAAAACTTGCAATACTAATCATCCCATTAATATACCTTTCAGTTTCCAAGAACTAAATGATGCCATTTTTTCGACAAAAAGCTCAGCTGCAGGCCCTGACGATATTCCCTCTATCTTTTTAAAAAACCTTCACCAAAATACATACGAGAAAATACTCCAACTGTTCAACAACATTTGGTCTTCCCAAAAATTCCCATCACTATGGAAACAATCCATAACGATTCCTATCAAAAAAGGCGATCAATCCCTAGACACGCTAAACTCATACAGGCCAATCTCTCTCACCTGTACATTATGTAAACTTCTAGAAAAAATGGTTAATAAAAGATTACTTTGGTACCTTGAACAAAATAAAATCCTCGACCAATTTCAATCAGGCTTCAGACCAAATCGATGCACCATGGACAATCTTATACTTCTGCAATCAACAATTGCGACTGCGCTATCTAACAAAAATGAAGTCATTGCAATCTCCCTTGACATCGAAAGCGCTTTTGACTCCATACCGATTTCTGTAATACTAAACAAACTAAACCAGAACAAGTTATCCGGTAATATATATTCGTTTATAAAAAATTTTCTCACAGAGCGATCCTTTAAAGTAATTACTAATGGCAAAACTTCCTCACAGCACACAACCACAAACGGTGTCCCACAAGGGTCTGTCCCTTAAGAGTTCCCTTAATATACTTTTTCTTAATTTTATCCTTTTTTATTACTTCACTCATCCATCTAAGCGTTCTCATGAATTCGTTATCTCTCTTTTCTTTACATGCTTAACATTCAGTTCCGTATATCACAGCAGTAGTTTTATAGAAATATCACTTCAGCTTTATTGGAATCTCTCTGTCACACAACATACCACTCGCTTTCTTTCACTTGATCCATCATACATTACTGCATGCATCTTTATATATTTCCCCATCACTCTAAAATACCGATCCCAGTTACTTAAAATCATTACGTTTCATAATAATTTCATCATCCAGTTTTCATTAGTAACTCCATCTGCACATTCCACATACAAGATGGGACAAAAGTAATCACTCGATGTTCTTTTGCTGTATTTTTTTTTAATGAAAAACTTTGGTTCTGCTGTGAAATTTGTTTATTTAATCCATCAGAATTTATTCTGTCAAGTCGAGAAAATTATATCGGTCAAGTGGCCTCCACCAGAGTTGATTACCATACGAGCCCATTTTATGGCATTTTTCATCATTCTTGCCAGATCTTCGGGCGACCGATTCTCGCATTCCTGGCGAGATTCTCCTTAAAAGCTTCAAGAGTCAGGCTTGTTCACGTAAACGCACGACTTCAAAAAACCCCATAAAAATAAAACTGGCCTGGTCGGCCAGTGCAAATGGCCAAAACGAGGGATTAGTGACCCGATGTTTCCTTCAGAATATTGGTTGTTGTCCAATATCAAATCTTCAGAATTCATATCCGAAATTGGACAGTATAATTTTATCACCCAGTAGACCGAATGAATTTATTTGTTATTAAATACACACACGTAGTTAATTAGGTTACATACACATTTGGTCAATTATCAATAATATAATTTGGACATCAGTCAAAAGTTCTGACAAAGTTAAACAATTTACATAAATTAGATACACATATCACGCGAGGTCCGCGAAAATATTGACCCAATTAAAACTTATATAAAACTAAGATCTCTTGCCTAGAGAAGCACTCAATCAATATTCATTCAACAAACTTGATAGTCTTCAACGATCAACTTCATCAGTTTCTACTCAAAGTAATCCCGGGTCAACACCCATAGTGTACGTCTCATCAATAAACTCTGCTACTATTATTTGGTGTTTCCATTACAACTGAACGAACATCTTCACTGATCCAACGAAGGGGATTTGTTCAGTTGTACCTCGAGAAGTGCGCACCGTTGTACCGTTCTGTCGGAACCACATGGTCTCCAGTCCTAATTGATCCAATTGAGGAAGAAAAATTTCAGTAATCATGGCTCTGTAGCGCGCGCCGTACACAGTGGATTGGCCGTTGTTTGGCCTGCGGCGTTTTTAAATAAAAATGGCCCGATAACTCCTCCAGCGTAAACAGCACACCACGCAGTAACTTTGAGAGGGTCTAATGGTTCTTCGTGGGCGATAAATGGATTTTTGGTGCCCCAGAAATGATAATTTTGTTTATTGAAATGACCCTCATCGCTCATGATAAATTTCGATGAATAATCGTCCTCCTGTTAGATGAGATTCAGGATGACTCCAGGGTAGGTTAGAGGTTAGAGTTTGGCGATCAACAGCTAACAGCGGATGCACCGTCTGCACTTTGTAAGGGAATATTTTCAAATCTTTCACCAAAATTCGGCGTAGGGACAACGGCTAATGCCCAATTGCGTGGCACGTCGTCTTGTCGATGTTCTGGGCTCCTCTTCGATATATTGGACAACAGCAGCGATATTCTCAGCACAACGGCTGCTCCGGGGCCGGCCAGCCTTGGCACCTCGTGGAAGGTCGGCATCTCCCGTTGTCCCACTCTCTTTAAGGCAAGAGGCCATACCATTCATGGCTTGTCTATTTGTATCCTGCGATTGTTTACTTCACAAATTTCAAAACCGAATTACCATTTGGCGCCACTTGCAAAAGTTATAGCGTTTCCAATAGGGTGATTACTTTTGTCCCACCTTGTAGTTGTTTTTGTCCTACTAAGTTTTAAACCTTTTTTATCAAGAACTTTCCTCCACCGTTCTAAATCCCTTGCAGTATTTCCTACTTATACTGCATCATAAGTATACATTATACATCAGGAAATGATATCATGTAGTTTCGCTGTTATCTGATCCAATAATAATAACAATCCCTGGTGCAATCCTACTTTCACATAAAATTTATTAGTCTCTTCCACACGTGTCCTAGAACTAGTTGTTACTCTCTCCTACATGTTACTCCTCCTACATGTCTGAAAATTACTTTGATTTAATCAAACGAATTATCGGATATTTCGGTTTTTTCACGTATCCGTCTATCAGTCTCTCTACAATATTTTTGTCGTGTGTTTGTTGTTGTTTTATGGCGCTTTGGTCTGTGCATTTCTGTTTATCCTTCTTGTTTTTGTAAACGGGTACTAATATATTGTTTTTCCATTCATCTGACATCTGTCTCACTTCGATAATTCTACTTAATAAACCTGTTATAAACCTGTTTTTCATTTCTTTATTTTTTAAAGTGCTTGTACAACTTCCTTGTTTGTTATTTTGGTGACCATTGCTGTTACTGTCTCCGTTAGCTGAACTGGTTTTTCTGTCAGATTCTTCATTTAATAAACTATCCAAGTACTTTTGACATCCTTTTTTGACATATTTTTGCATCATGTATTTGTATAATTCAGTCCTCTCATAATTATACCACAGAGGATGTATTCAAGCTTTCCCTTTAGTATTCTAACAATGCGATAATATTAGCCTTTTCAAATCTTAATTTCAAATTTTAGTGATTTTTTACATTTTACAAAAAAAAATTAATCTTGATTCATAAGACATTTGAGGAATATTGAAATATGATGATTTCTAGTGCATTAAACGCAAACTAGCTGTAAAAATGCATCCATATCCTCATCATTTTCAATGATTTGTGCCAACTCGTCGTATGTCAGGACTTTCTTTTGCTAACCTGCGGTTTGCAGCCATACTAAAAATTAAAAGAAAAATCATTATAATTGGCTCCTACATTTTTGTGTACAATTTTTTTGTTGTTTAACAAGCATTCTTGTAAAAAGAGTTAAATTACTAAATATGGAAAATCTATCGTGGCATCAAAACAACACAATTAGTCCTAACGGTACGTAGAAGTACCAGTTAAACTTAAGTGTTTTTGTATTATTTACGTGCCTATATATTGTGAACCCAATTGTATGTGTGAAGAAAATATAACTTACCTACTGATAGTCTCCAAACAAAATCGTAACGACGAAGAAATCAGCAAACAATAAATATCAAATAATGTATAAAAATATAATCTCAAATACATTTACACTGACAAATCTCAACGGTCACTGACGCATCAAAAACCCGCCAAGCAGATCGTGTGACGTTGCAATAATTTAAAAGAGCTGGACGAATATGTACCTTTGGCAAAAATAGACTAAGTTGGTTTATATTTCATTGTAACGTCGATTTATTTTGATGGTACTTACGCGTACCGCTGGTAGCTAAAGGGAATATTTTTTGAGATAGGTCCGCTAGTTAAAGGGTTAAGCTATTTTTTCATCATTTTTTGTATGTCTTCTCTTAGTCTCTCTTCATCTTCTAGGACTACCTCAATTCCTGATATGATTAATTTATTGCATATTTTTTCTTTACCGATCTTCTCTAATCTATTCTTCATGAGTGTTAAAGTTTTTTGAGTTCTTCGTTTTCTTTCTCGTTTTTTTTCTTTCTTTTCTACTTATCTTTTTAAATTTTCAGTTTATACTTTGTTTTGCCTAAGTTTCTGCTTTATATCTTCTTATATAGATCGTTTTTCATATCCTTGATTTCATCTTTAATTTATGTTTTGCTTTTTAGGATGTCTTCTTTAATTTCTTGCCTCATCTAGCTCAGCAGTTTCTTAATCTCTTCCATGTCCGTTAATATTGTACTTGCTTTTTTTATGCACTTGTCTGGAGCTTTCTTACTTTTATGTTACCCTTTTTTGTCCTCTTCAATTGGGCTGTCGTGTTCCGGTTTGTATATTTTTCCTCCGTTTTTATTTTCTTTGTTGTTCATCTATTTGTATTGTTGTTTGCTTTGTAGACTAAAAATTCTATTCTAATAATTGCCCTGTAATAAATTTGGTTTTATCAAAATAAAGCCCTAAAAATATATTTTGGTTTCACTTAAAACATTTCCATATTTTTTTGCATGTAAATAATACTATATAACGACGTTATCCATATAGACGTGAAAACAGCCCAAAACAATACAAAATACACATTATTGCTGCCAGAAAACAAAAAAAATGTTGATTTCACAAATAAAAATTTCCTTTCGTTTAAATTAAATGTTCAAATTGCCACACACCTGCCTCTTGGCAGTATTGGAACTGACGACTACAATCTTCTTAAACATTGTGGATAATTTCTGGAGTTATATTACGAATTTCCGTAGGATTACGAATTTCTTTCCTACGGAAAGATGTGTGGTTGTTGTGTTGAACCACGTACGCGAATTTTCCAGCCAGGAAATGCTTCACCTTCCTGAGCCTCGTTTTCCCTTCTACTTTTCTCTGTAAAATTTATTGCAGCAACCTTATTAAACGTATTGTTCATCCTCTACTAATCCATCTCCCTATAAGCTCCTCAACACACATAAGTTTATTTTCTAATACGATACGAAATCTATAAAATAGTAAATACAATACTATTTTTTTGTTTAAGAATATTTCAAAAGTCAAAACTTTGTGATTTTATAAGTTTTTTAAGGAAAACATGCTAACTTAATTTTTTTATATAAAAACATAATTGAAAATTGATTTTTATGTTAAAATATATTCTATTGAATATATTTTAATTTTGTTATTACGTTTTTCTGTTTTCCTGCAAAGTTAAGCAAAATAACGCAAGCAGGTTTACTCTTTTCAACGACGAATAGTTTTCTCTGCTTTATTTAATATATTTTTTAATGTCCTCAAAATATAGTCTATAAATATTTACTCCTATTCCCTATTTAAAGATAAACTTTTAAAATTTACATGAGACATAAGTCACTCAATAAAACTCACTGTCCCAATTGTCTTTGTGAGTATCCCTAGAGAATAGAGCTTGTTAAATAAATCCAGTGATTTCCTGAGTTATTTCGGTTTCACGTCGACAATTGAATCTTTTAAAAAGCCGTTGGAATGAGTCCAAATTTATCGTCAGCAGGAAACTAGTCTAATGTAAATGCTTTTGCTATTCCGATGGAAATTTTCACATCGAAGTGTATTTATAGTACTCTAGCTTGATGCGCTATTCCCTACAGATAATGTTCTATTACAGTTGAAGTTTTAGTTTTTAAAACAATTAACTCCGGGCTCTAATTAGAACAGTTTTGCTATTTTTAGTTTGATGTAAAGAGTCTCACAAAAAGTAGGTCTTGTATTAAACTACATACTTTGGAGCTAAAAATAGCTAAATTGGACTTAACTAATCTTTGTACAAATGTGAGCATAAAAAGGTCATAGTGCCTTTTTGAAATTTTGAAAAATTCTAGTGGGAAAGTCTATGTTATCTGATTATGTTATCTGAATACTTTACACTTGAAACCATTCACTTGTTTATCAGAATTGACACCGAGTGGTTGCCTACACAGCCAAAGTGAGGTTTAGATGGTGTTTTTGTTTTAATAGTTTTTTACTTTTGTTTTTTTCTTCAGATAATTGAGCAGTATTATGAGATGGTAGATGAATAAAATACTTTAGCCCATTTTGCATGATATTTATTGTTATTCTTGGAATTAAAACTTGGGGAAACATGTCCCGCAAGAATTCTAAGATGGGACGTAATTATCCCTCTTGAATCATACTGCAACAGACCTTCAGTACTACGCTGATAATTTATTAGAAATTTCAGATAATGAGTACACACCATCTGAATGTGATATAAACGATGAATGTCTTCCTGAAAATATTATGGAATGTGATAGTGACGTTGAACTTAAACAACTCGAAGAATTGCTCAACCAAGGACCTAATGATACTCCTGTGCAATCTGTTGCCAGTCTAAACGTCTCTTAAATTGACTGGCACGTATTGGCAATAGTACATAAGTAGGTACCAGAATTCACGAAAAAATTTTAGTTTATCGTGACTTTAGACGAACAACTAATACGCTTTGGCAGAGAAATTGTTTAGATAAAACGACGCAGATTATATGGGATACCACCAAAAACCAAAAAAATGCTGTCTGCAGGACAGCATTTGCCTATTGAAGAGACAACTCGGCGAAGATGCTACCGATGTAATAAAATGAAAAAGGAACAAAGATCTCTTGTTGCCAGTGTAACGTTGCGTTAAGCATGGATTGTTTTAAAATATTTCACATTTTTATTATTAACATAATTACAGTTAGTTATGCGTCTACTGGGACACATATATATATATATATATATATATATATATATATATATATATATCCCACCATAATGACGTAGAGGTATTGGGACGTGTATGTCCCATAGTAATAATGGACAGAAGATATACAAATAAATTTAACAGATTGTGCAGAGGGTTTAAAAATAACATCATTTGTCTAAATAATTAAAAACGTTCCAAGTTTACAGAAATTAAAAAGTTGCCGCTTTTGAAACATTTTTGCTTTTTGCTAGTATTTTCAAGTAGGAAAAGTACTAGCAAAAAAAAAAACATTTTTTGCTAGTACTTTTCCTACTTGAAAAATTCGGTAGTCCGCAGTTATGATGAACTGGATAGTATTAACACAGTGGCATCAGCTATCTTGTAGATACAGTAGAGCGTCGATTATCCGAACTAATTGGGGGACATATGTAGGTGTTCGGAAAATCGATTTGTTCGTATAATCGAACCATATTGATTATAGTCATACATATTTATCCACAAGTGAATAAAAGCCATATTTATATTCGCTCCGTGCGTGACTGACGCGACACCTACCGCCTTCATCTGACAGTTTTGGACCTCCCAATTTGAGGTTAAACATATGATAAATACATACCAAATTAAAAAATATTAATAATTAGTTTTTTAATTATATTTTTCCAGTTTATGTATGAAACGAATATAGTATTAAGAACTGGGTTTCCAAAAATTCATCATTTATCTTTTTAACGCCAAAACAGAAAAGAAATGGAAAAATCTAGTACTGACAAATCACGTTTGTCATATGGCAGAGCATGTAATTAAAAACAATAATAGTTAAAGGTATGAAATAAAACTCAAGTCATCAGGCAGGCAATTTGATCATAAAATTTTGGAGTCCAATCTGAACCGTCAGCATCAAAAAATGAGAAACAACTGTTTTGATATATATCTACACCTATTTTATGTATCTCCTGTATAAAGAGACATAATATGTAAGCATAATATTATCTTAAATATTTTTTTATTATAAAATAGATGACTCAGTCAGTATTGAGTTCCTTTAAAATATATTTATTCTCTAATAACTTGCAATTTGCAATCGTCACCATTGATAACCGATATTATTGTCGAACTTTTGTTTTTGTACAAGCCTTCTGTCTTGCCGGTGTAAAGTCGTCTGCTGAAGTTGATATTTATTGTGTTTTTGCGTTTGAACTAATTTGTACCTTACTTTCATCATTATTATTATATTGTTTGGTAAGTAAATTTTGCATATAATAATCGGTAGGTTATAGTAATATATATATTTTTTATTTTACTAAATTTCATTATAATTTTTTTCTAAAATACTATTTGAATTATAAATCAGAACTTTTCTTTATTGCAATATATTTTGTTTTTATTTCAGTAAAACCGCTTGGAAATGAGTGACAGTGAATCAGAATACGCAAACCACTGTTGGGTATGGGTTATTGCCTAACAGATAATTTGTATACATCTTCTCAGTTGGCAGACATACTAATAAAACAGAAAACAGATGTGTACGGAACTTTGCGTTCGAATCGTAAAGAAGTTCCCATAGAATTACAACGGAAAAAGTTGAAGAAGGAAGAAACGATCGCGTTTCAAAAGGGGAAAGTAATGGTGCTGAAATGGAAGGACAAGAAAGATGTTTGTCTTTTATCTACAGTTCACAACCCACAACTGGAGATTACAAGAAAAAGAGATAGAGAAGCAAATCACATTTTTAAACCGAAAGTAGTCATCGACTATAATGATACAATGGGAGGTGTTGATTGGCTAGATCAACATTTTCATGACTACCCAATAACGAGAAAGAGGGGAAAAAAGTACTACAAAAAGATATTTTTTCATTTATTGGATATTTCGGTATGGAACGCATTTGTGTTGTACCAAAAAAATGGGGGCCAAAAAAGAAATTTGGAATTTAAAAAAAATTTAGTGGCGAGAATAATTGAAACTTATCATACACCCACTAAAAAAGCTGGAAGACGTAGCATACAACCTGGACCTTTGCGTCTAACTGAGAAGCACTTTCCGGAATATGTTCCGCCAACCGAGAAAAAGGCTAATCCATGTAGGTATTGTGCAGTATGTTGCAACAAAAGAGACGAAAAAGGATAGAAAAAGCGAAAAGAAACCAGATACTTTTGCAAAAATTGTAATGTGGGATTATGTGCTGTGCCGTGTTTTATGGTGTAGCATACACAATTGAATTTTTAATTTTAATTTTTTTTATGTGTGTATGTGTCAATAAAATATTTTGAATTATTTATATTTTTCATATAAATCATACTACGATTTACCTATTCACAGTATTTCCTCTGCACAAAATTTTTAAATTTCAACGGAATTGCATACAAAAAGAGTGCGCCATTTTCATCTATAGTAATTTGTAGGACTATTGGCATTATATATATATATATATATATATATATATATATATATATATATATATATAATATGCTATATTATTAGTATATGTATGAAAACAAAAATAAATATTTCGCCTGACCCCCCAGGAAAAGTAAATGTTCTACGCCACTGAAAATATTTTTTTTATTTAATTATAATCAAAACAAAACATTTTTACTAAAAAAAAATTCCATCATTTTTTGACCATAACTTCAAAATTAATGTGTACGTTAAGGGGTTAATTGCATAAAAATGAGGGGCGAACGTATATAGAAAGTGCCGGTTTAGTTAGCTACAAATGAACCCTCAAAATTGCGTTTGCGGTATTGCCATGTCCTTATTATGTATATGTTTTATGCGTCGAATATGCTTTGAAACAGTACATTTTTATTATATTATTTTATGGAATCTGGTTTTTTTTTTTAATTTATATAAAACACGAACGAATGATTATTTGTTTCATTTGATAAATAAATATTTCGCCTGACCCCTCCCGAAAAAATAAAGGTTCTACGCCACTGAAAATATTTTTTTTACTCAATTATAATCAAAACAAAACATTTTTACTAAAGAAAAAATTCCATCATATTTTGACCATAACTTCAAAATTAATGTGTACGTTAAGGGGTTAATTGCATAAAAATGAGGGGCGAACGTATATAGAAAGTGCCGGTTTAGTTAGCTACAAATAAACCCTCAAAATTGCGTTTGCGGTATTGCCATGTCCTTATTATGTATATGTTTTATGCGTCGAATATGCTTTGAAACAGTACATTTTTATTATATTATTTTATGGAATCTGGTATTTTTTTTTAATTTATATAAAACACGAATGAATGATTATTTGTTTCATTTGATATTAGTTGCAGTTAGTTATTAGAAAATAATTTTATAATTGGCCGTTGGTAGATTAGCGGATAAACTTGGCAATACTGTCAAAACTTTCAAAACACTAGATGCCAGATTGCAACAGATGTTCAACAGATTTCAATTTTATGACTATTTTCTTATAATTTTGGGATGAAATGGTACCTGAATACCGTTTTGTTAATGTATTAGTTAGTAACTGGAGCTTGTTCAGATCGTCACTACATTTAAATTGTGTGAATTTGTGTGTTCGGTAAACAAAATTTCAATTTAAAATAATGCATCTTCTTCTTCTTAAAGTGCCTATCCGTTCCGGACGTTGGCGATCATCACGGCTATCTTCACTTTGCTTATTGCAGCGCGGAACAGTTCAGTGGTAGTCGTGTTATACCACTTTCGCAAATTTTGAAGCCAGGAAATGCGTCTTCTTCCCGGTCCTCTCTTACCATTTACTTTCCCTTGGAGAATCAGCTGGAGAAGGCCGTAACGTTCTTGGTTTCTCATTACATGACCTAGATATTCCAACTTTTTAGTTTTGACGGTCATGAGAATTTCACATTCTTTCCCCATTCTACGCAGGACCTCCACATTAGTAACTCTGCCAACCCAGGATATACGTAAGATGCGCCTATAACACCACATTTCGAAAGCTTCGAGCCGATTCATAGATGCAACAGTCAGTGTCCATGCTTCCATTCCGTAGAGCAGAACTGTGAATATGTAGCAGTTCAATAGACGGCATTTTGTTTTTAATGATATGTCTCGACTGTTGAAAATAGTTCTCATGAGAACTATAAAATAATGCATAAAATTGATTATTATATCGCATGCTCTTTCGTTATTTATTAAAACGACACGGCAACACTGTCAAATACAAAACTTTCCTTCATTTGTAGCTAACTTCACCGGTACTTTCTATATACTTTTGCCAAATGAGGTTATGTGATATATACTTTCTTATATTAATAGTACCAATCCATCTTCTTCTTTTCTCTAATTTAGATGTAATCTTTGGAAACCTATAAAAACTACACTGACTATTTTTGCTATTACTAACACAATTAAATACGCAACATTTATTTGCACTTATTTTTGATAAAGTTTATGCGTAAAAAGATACGTTCAATTTTGTCATATTTCTCCGCTAGGCACGCTGGCATCGTTTTAAGGTACCCCTACCATGATTACGCATGGAGCCAATACCTACATATTTATTTATATCTTTAATGACAAATAGAAATTAAACAAAAAAGTGCAGTCTTTGCAACAACATATTTTTAGATACAATATTGAAGAAAATTCAAGATATTTTAAGCGTTAATTACTAACACTTAAAAAATCTTCAATTTTCGTCTCCTACCCGTTTACGAGCGGTTAGGTCCCGTATTTTTTTACGGACAGTTATTTAATACTGGCCACTTTCAGCTTGTGTTTCAAACCAACGCACGGCCATATCTAAGCAAAAAAAGCTTCTGAAGCACCAATTAAGTATGTTTTCATTTTCATTATCTGAACTTGCAGTTGATGAGGTGCTAGATGTGGTGTCAGTTTTATTATTTATTTGCTCCATAATTTCACCTACTTGCATAATTCGGTACCTGGCATCATCATCGTCGAAATCCATCCATTGTTGAATTTATTCATCACATCCGTAGCAATTGAATTTTTTTAGCATATCAATCCTTTCAGACTTATGTTTCTGTTTTTCTTTTGCATATTCGCTTATTTCCACTATTTCACTATTTTCCATTAAACACAAAACTTTATTCCACGCTTTTTTCAAGTTCTGCTCTTTTACACTGTTCCATGCTGCTCCGATCATGGGACTTCAAATCATGGACAAATCGGGACATGCACTTCAAATCAATTTTTCCATGATTTATCAGGCTTTCTTTTCCCTCCTCTTCTTTTTCCAAAAGTAACTTACGTAACAATTCTTTCAAATTGAGCCCAGTTTCGTCTGCATTATAAACGTTTTCGAGTGCGTAAGTTTCTTCCTTCAGTTATTCACTTAGTCTTATTTTGAATGACTCTGCTGCTGATGAATCAGCAGATAGTTTTTCTCCTTGTATTTGAAGCTCACAAATGCCATGTCTCGACTTAAATCGTTTTAACCAGCCTGTACTTGCTTGAAAATTTGACGAATCTCTGAGTTTTTCATTGAATTGAACTGCTTTTTCACACAGAATCGGACCAGAAACAGGTTCTGCCTGGGATCTTTTTTAAGTTAACCACTTATATACAGCATAGACCGACAATACTTTCAAGAATATGATGCATACACTATTTTGACCGATATTAAATAACTCTCTTATCTATGTTAAATGACGAGTGGCAATGAATTAATGAATCAGCGTCTTGTAAAAATTGTGGGAGTCGGGAATTCGGATAACGGGTCGTTCGGTTGATCGAAGTTCGAATAATCGACGCTCTACTGTAGTACATATTAAATTTTCCGATTATTGTGCATGTAAGGTTAATAAGAAAAGATTAACGTTGTATTTCGATGGTGTACACATTTTCAGAAATGGTAGATGTACATTTACTTTTGGGTAAGTTTGGTCAGATTAAATTAGGGATTCAGATAATTATCGGCAATCACGAGAGAATACCACGTGAATAGTGAAAAGAAACCTTGCCGCTGGATCAACCCAAAATCTTTTTACCTTCTATTAAAGGTGTCACTGACCAGCAGAAAGATCAGCAGAACTCTTATCCCAGCTTAACATCAAAACTATCTTCACTACTCACTCCAAGTTGTCCAACCTCGTCAGATCCGTAAACGACCAAATCCCCAATGAAGACCATGGTGTCTACGAAATACCTTGTTCCAGTTGCCCACGTTCATACATAGGACAGACAAATCGACGAATCCATAACCGCATTTACGAACATTCTCTATCAGTCAAACATTCCGATACTACTTCAGCCCTAGCCCAACATCATATTCAGACAGTTCACAAAATAGATTTCGAAAAAGCAAAAACCATAGCTCCCATCCGCTCCTTAAAATCGAGAATCATTCGTGAAGCCCTATATATATATATATATATATATATATATATATATATATATATATATATATATATATAAATAATGTTATGTGTACGTATGTATGTTAGCCTTCCAACCTTATTTGCAACAAGTTTCGTATTGCATAATTTCGCCCAAAGTCGATTTAGCAAATACATTGTTGTTAATTTCAAAGTTTCTCTACTATATCACACCCCTCGCTGGCACAGTTCCGAAATTATTATTTGCAAAGTAAACTTACAAGCCAAAGTTTCAAGCCAACCTTAATCCGAATTGAAAACAAAGTAAATATGACATAATTTCGGCGCTGTGCGTATCGCTCAAACTTCGTATTTCCACGCGTACCTTTTGATATACTTTAGAAGTGTATTTTGTAGGTACCCTTTCTTGTTTTCTTAATCCTCTTTTCTCAAACCGATCTAAATGTGGAAAGCCACTTGTTTCTGCTTAAATATTATTGGATGTAGAATTTATCTTTATTACTGGGAATTCAATGTATACACTCACTGGCAAACGGACCGACACCCTTATAATTTCTAAAGAAATTGCTTTGATCTTTTGATTTTTTTTTTTGGTTATTTTTACAAATTTGGTAAACGATACTTAGTTCAGCAGAATATCTAAAGATAGTTTTTAACGAGAAATGTCTTTTAAATCGAAATTTTCCAGATATTGTTAGAAAATTTTGAAAGTATTATAGTTATCATCTTACCTTTACTTCAGTGTTAGAAGGAGTCTGCGCATTTTCAATTGTTTTTACTATGAAATTTCTGTTTATTAATGTCAAAAGTGTTTATTATTATCGTGCTCGTGAAAATTCCTAAATGTCTTTGAGTGCAGATATTGTTGCATCTATTTTGCTCTTATTCAGGACGGAGGTCAAGTTTACGTAAACAGATACGGAGTTTCACGCAGTACAGTGCAACGTGTATTTTCTTGTTTTATAGAGACAGGAGATTACACTCGACGTCCTGAAGCAGGTCCCCAGAGAAGAACTACTCACCAAGATGACCGTTTTATAGTGTTTTATAGTGTCTTCAGTACTAAGAAATCGTCATTCAATAACTAAGAGCTTAGAAACAGTCTGCAATATGTCAGAAAGGTAAATATTAGTAAACGAACCATTAGAAGATGGTTAAATGAGGCTAATATAAATACTCGAAGACTCACTACAGGACCCGACCTTTCCAGGGGACATTGTATAACCAGATTATATTTCACTAGGGAGCATCGTAATTGGAATGTAGACGACTGGAGAAATGTGATGTTTACTGATGATTCTACGCTGAATTTTGTCTACGTCTCCGGATGGTCGCAGAAGAGTCTGTCTGGAGAAAAGATAGTGCACTTTTTAGTAAGTTTTCAAGGAAGTTCTGTTATGCTATTGGCTGATATATCTTCGAAGTCGCGTACAGAATTGTTGTACGTTGTCACTAGGGCATCTCGGACCGCTGATAGGTATACATATGAGATACTGCAAAATTATGTTTTACCATTTGAACCATTTATTGAGATAACTTTACATTTATTCATGACAATACACGCTCACATGCTGCCCGCATTGTCAGATTATCTATAATATAAAAATGAATCGCAAAATGTGTTGGTAAGTGCATAACTCAACAACGCATGGACCAATCTTAAAAATTCTTTTTTAAAATGTTCCTTGAAGTCTAAGGATGGTTTTTACGACAAGAAAAATTCGAATAATTTTCGGAAAAACCCTAAAACAGCCCTTTTCTTTTTCCCATACAAATATTTTCTAACTAAATGTAGAGTCAATTTGAACTTTATTGCTATTCAATAAAGTTTATATTAAATTACAAGCACTCACTGTTATCGTTGTGTTCATCACACAACCGTGTTAGGAACACACCAATGTTGGTGTGTTCCTAACGTCGAAGAGTCAATTTGCGCTTTATTGTCGCTGCACAAAATTCAAATTCAATCAAATGTATGTGTGTGCGTATGAGTGCGTGTTCGCGTTGGAGGATCTAATGCGATCACACAAAAGTGATAATATCGAAAAGTCAAAAAATGTAAGAGCTATAGATTTGATTGGGCTCGCAATATTCTTTCCTTTGTTTTAGTTTCGGAACGCGACATAAATTTCATTAGTTTCACGTCATTGCATATGTCAAACAAACCGCGTTAAAAAGCTTGTATATTATCTTTAATAATTAATTTATTATTAATTTAATATACTCTATACACATACAACATTGTTTTGGCTTAAAGGACTTGACTCCAAGTCATATCAAATTTAAAAAAAGTTAAAAAAAACTAAAACGTAGTGTTATATCCTCTTTGATTATATTCTCTTTCACAGATAAAGTAGAGATACTTTAACAGCAGACAACAACAATCTGTCAATTTGCCGGTGTACATAAGAGTACACACACGTGTTGTTTTTCTTGGATTTTCTGTTACCTTATCTACTCAGTTTTCTTTTGTCAACTTGATAAACGAAACAAATTCTCCAGTTTTCTTCGATTTATTTTTGATTGATTGTTTTATATCGTGTTTTGTGCAGTGTTTTTCTTGGTGTTTTATTTATTATTATTTAAATCAGATTGAGATATATTTTATTTAAGTTCTGTGTATCTTTTTCGTCATTGATTGCGTTGGTATTTCTTTTTATTTCTATTGATTCGTATATCTCCCTCTTCTTTATGTTTTGTTCGGTTTTTAAAATTTTTATGTTTTCGAAGTCAAATTTATGCTTCTTCTTATTTTCATGTTTTGTGAGCGCAGTGATGTTGTTCCTGTCATATTTGAGAGAACGAATTCTGGATTGAAACAGTTGACTGGTTTGCCCGATATAGACAACAATAGATCTATAAAAAAACTTACTGTATGATAACTTTTTTAATACAAGTTATACAATACTTTAATACAAGTCAAGGGGCTTTTTCTATATGGAATAAATCTCAAAGAACTGTTGTAACACTGCTCCCTCCTTTATAATTATTTGCCTCGAATAACTGCTCTATTAGGAACCGATTCAAGCTAACAGGATGGATCAGTTCCATGGTATGGAGCTAAGTTCTCGATATGAACTAACTTGGGTTTACTTCTAGCTGAAAAGTGGATACGGTAGATAAGATCGTGTATTTTCTACAGGACTGTACACAGTCCTTACAGTTTCGTTGAAGTTTCGGACAAAGTCCTTTTTTACGTTTGGTATTGTGGGTCTCTTCTTGGACTTAGCTTTATTACTTTGAAGCTTCAAACTTTTACGAGCAAATTCGTAGACTTTCTCCAATTTTTCTTTAAAATTTCTGATGTACATCAGGTATGAACTTTCTTGTTCGCAGGGAGCAATCTTCCGAAAATAAGATCTTGAGGAAGCTTCATTTCTATTCCGGTGATCATCATCGATGAAGAATAACCGGTTGCTTATTATTCGGAACTGCTACCAGGAATAGAGGTATCCCAATCATTTTGATTATCAGCGACAAACGTTAAAAGGTATTGACAAACAGTTCTATTATGTGTTTCGACCATTTCGTCTGGTTGTGGATGGAAACCCGTAGTGCGAGTTTTCTTAATACCCAAGATTTTCATTAATTCTTACCATAATTCTGATTCAAAATTTCGTCCTTGATCAGAATGGAACTCTAAAGAAACTCCATGTCTTGATATGACGTATGTTATGAATGTTTCTACTAATAAAGTTGCTTCCCCTTGTTGATAACAAGGGGTGCAATTTCAGGCTATTTTGAAAAATAATCTATTGGGACCATTAAGTACTTGTTTCCTCTCTCTGTTATCGGAAGTGGACCGAGAATATCCACTGCAAAGTAGTTCAAAAAGCTCTTCGTAAATATAATGTGCCATTTTACCACGACTTCTTGTTCTAAGGCCTTTTCTACCGTTACATAAATCACATTTCTTACACCAATCTTCTACATCTCGTCGACAATTGATTCAGTAATATCCGTCTCGAATCCGTCTATGAATGCAAGAATAGGACGAGAGCATGTTTTTATGCCGACTATAGGAAGGCATAGCCTACACAACATCAGTAGCGATAATGGATTACGACTGATAAACTTAGCAGCAGCACTGAACATAACCGTCGCTAGCACCTATTTTGAACACAAGAATATACACAAGGTAACCTGGACCTCCCCTGATTTAAGAACAACTAGTCAGATTGATCACATCTTAATAGATTCAAGACACGGAACGGACATAATAAACTGCAAAAGTTATAGAGGCGCAAACATAGACTCAGACCATTGTTTAGTGATCTCAACACTAAGGGCTAGAATTTCAAACTCCAACAAAGAAAAAGAAATAAATAGAAAGAAATGGAATGTACAGAAGCTGAGAGATGCAACTGTTGCAAAACAGTACTGGGAAAATGTTACCAATAGGTTAAGGAATCAAAGTCTAGGCGAAGAAGACCAGAGAGATAGACTCATTCTGGAACAGGATAAGGGAAGATATTGAGTCAGCAGCACAAGATGAAATAGGAACAGAAACTTGTACCCAAAAAAATCACTGGTTTGACGATGAATGCAAAGACGCAACACAGAAAAAAAATGAAGCCTATGCAAAAATGCTTACCCGCCGAACTAGAACAAGTATAGAGAATTACCAAACAAAGAGAAGAGAAGAAAAGAAAATACACAGAATGAAGAAACGAAACCACTTAAAAAAGGAACTTCAATATATAGAAAACCTCAACAGAGAGAAAGAATTCAGAACATTCTATAAGAAAGTTAACATCAACAGAAAAGAATTTAAGGCAAACACAAATCAATGTAGCAGTTTAAATGGCGATCTCTTAACAACAAGAACAGACCTACTAAACCGATGGACGGAATATTTTAACCAGATACTTAATATAGAGGAAGAAGAAAACTCGGAAGACGAAAGCTGCGAGGTAAGCGGAGCAGACGAGAGATCCTGGAAGTTAAAGACACTGTAAACAAACTAGCCAGTAACAAATCACCCGGAATAGATAATCTCCCAGCGGAATTATATAAAGAAGGTGGCCACGATATCATAATAGCCCTACAGCAGCTTATAAAAGAAATATGGATACAGAAGTCCCTTCCCAATGATTGGAATATTGGAATACTTTGCACCATACACAAAAAGGGTGATATCTTTGAATGCTCTAACTATCGAGGAATTATGTTCCTAAATGCAGCGTATAAAATATTCTCCAATATACTATGCCATCGTATGGCACCATATGCAGAGCGAATAATAGGACAATACCAGGCTGGTTTCAGAGGTGGTAAATCAACAATTCATCAGATTTCAACCCTAAGACAAATTCTAGAGAAAACACTGGAATACGGTGTAGACACGCACCACATATTTATAGACTACAAGGCAGCCTACGACTCTGTAAATAGAAGAGAATTGTTTAGAGCAATGATAGACCTAGGAGTACCAAATCAGTTGGTAAGTTTAACCAAACTAACCCTTGAAAAAGTTGAATGCAAAGTACGAATCCAGGGGGAACTCTCTGAAAAAGTAATACGTACGTCACAAATCACAACTACCGGTTCAATATAAAACAAATCTGTGCAAATCTTAGCATATGCTGATGATATCAATATTGTTGGGAGAACGGAAAACGCAGCACGAGAGGCGTACGTAGCATTAAAGGAAGCGGCTACAAAAATGGGTTTAATAATAAACACCAACAAAACAAAATACATGAAAATAGGTACGCAACCACAAACACTACGGCCACTTGTTATAGAAAATGACGTCATCGAAGCAGTTAACGAATTTGTATACCTGGAAACGCTCGTCAATACTGAAAATGACACTACCGCAGAGATAAACCGCAGAATTTGCACGGCTAATAGATGCTATTTTGGGCTTAATCTCCTTTTTAAATCTACAGTTATATCAAGAAATACAAAAGTAAAACTCTACAAAACAATAATACGCCCAGTCCTAACATATGGTTCAGAAACCTGGACTTTAACAAAAAGCAATGAAAGCATGTTAGGATGTTTCGAAAGAAAAATACTAAGGCGCATCTATGGAGCGGTAAATGAAAATGGTGTCTGGAGAAGACGATACAACTTCGAACTCTATAGGATATACCAGGAACCAGATATCGTAAAACACATAAAGATAGGACGTCTGAGGTGGGTAGGCCATGTAATGCGGATGGAGCAAACCGACCCAGCTAGAAAAACGCTCCTTGATAGACCTATTGGTCAAAGAAGAAGAGGAAGACCCAGAACAAGATTCCTAGATAACATAGACCAAGATATGAGAAATATGGAAATACGTGCTTGGCGGAGGAAGGCGATGGATAGGGACGACTGGAGAAAAATTCTTGAGGAGGCTAGAACCCACACAGGGTTGTAAAGCCAAAATGATGAATATCCGTCTCGAACTCTGGCCAGTGTTCTTTTGACTCTAAAATGTCTTCCAGAAAGAATAGTCAAGTATTATGTTATTATTGAAAAACGAAACTTTTACCTTCTATAATTTTTTTGTAGAAGCAATATCTCTCGAGTAATAGGCGAAAATATGGGTGCAAAATGCAAAAATTTCGATTTTTTTTTTCAGATTTTGTTACATAAAAAATTAAGCGAAAGGTTTGCGACTGGCGCATATCGTGATTATTGATATAAGGTACATCCTGAAGGGCTTCCATCAAAAAATAGACTTAATGGACTACTTGAAATTTTTACATGATCAAAATTTTTTTTTATATGTAGATAAACTCCAATATTTGTAACATATTAGTATTCGTTCATCTTTAAAATTTTTTCAAAATATCGAATTTTGTATTTTGTAAAATCGAATTTGGTTGTTTTGTAACATAGTTTTCACATGAAGAAAAAATATTTCGCATTCCTTATGTTGTTTTTTTATGTTTTACGTAAGGATTTTCGCCATCTACTTTTTGTTTTCTTGATCCTCATTATATATTTATGTTAGCTACAACCTGTTACATTCTAGATATCTTATTTCAGTATTTAAAATACAGAAAAATAAACTGAACAATAAAAAAAACTTGCTTTACTTTGCTCCGACTACTCATTTTTAGTTTTGTAAACTTCTTTTTACGTAAATACAAATAGACAGTTAAAACGTCTAACCTCTAATGTGAAAACTACTAAACATGTACATTACATAAAAAACTTTCTAAACAACATAGAAAAATCAAATTGTTGTCAATTTAAAATTAGTATTCTTCTTTCTTTTAAATAATTTTTATAGCATCCAAATGGTAAATCAACTATTACCGAAGTTTTTGTTTTTAGGTAAAATAAATGCAGTTGTTTTAATAATGTGCCCCACTTCAAGGATTGCAAAACTATTAGCAGGCTCATCCGATGGAAGACTCAGATTGATCACGGAAAATGTCCAGAGGGATTTGCAAAGCTCATTCCAGAATTTCGTTAAAATACAAATTGTACCAACACCCTTAGCAGATAACAAATAAATTTAATTTAAGATAACGTTCTTTCATTTTATTTATGGTATATCCACCCAGGGCTTAAAGGGATAGTGTCCTAGTATATACTAGTAGTCCCCTACTCAATTCCTATCCTCACCTCCACGAAGTGTTGTCTTGACCACACGGGTGAATTCCGGCCACCTGAGCAACCTTGCTGGAGATTAGGTATCCAATGGAAGGTAGGTTTAGGGCAAACTGGAAACGGAGACATGGTCCTCCGAAAATGAAGTTTTGCTACGGGCCAGGGGTTCTTACATGTAAAACACTAATGCTACGAAATGAATAATATTGCCTCAGAATAAGACAGATATCAAAATAACAGAAAAGCTACGAACAAATGATATTCCATTGGAGGAATATGGAACGTTTTAAATTGGTACCAATCTAGAATCGCCACGAGAGCGATAAACTAGAAGATCTGAGATATGATGTAACAGCCATTTAGGTAATGAGATTGACAGAGTATGGAACAATACGCGTGGAGAAGTCCTTAGTATTGTGTTCTGAACACGAAACTTGGCATAAAAAGGATAACATTCAACAATTTGAGAAGCTAAAATACGAAACAGAACACATACAACCAATTACAGTTTCTGTCAAACTCAAAACGAATTGCGAAAATAATTTAATCTCAATTTATAGCCCCCTAAGCATTCCATTAAAAAAGAACATTATGTAGAGTATATGAAAAGTTTGGGAAAGAGATTTATCATTGGAGATAGAAATAAATTTGTAATTAAATAATTTCTTGTTTGCAAATAACTGTCTAAGAAAAATTTAGAAAAAGTTAAATCACCAAAGTAGAATGCAAAGATTTCTAGGTTGACGCATCCAAAATTCAGATTTTTGCTTTAATCTGTGCCTTCTATAAATTGCAAGGCAAGACAGACGATGCTAAAGGTGTAATAGAGGTATGGGTAATCTAAAAGTTGCATTCAACAACATATCTCCTCATCTAAGTAAAAATCCTTGGCGAATTGGTTTCTAGTACTCGTACAGAGTATATCGGAATAAAAAGGAAAAGACAGTTAAGATTTGATTTCACGTATAGTACCTCTGTATACGCTTATACGTATTGCATCCTAAAAGAATCATCAGAGTGACTGGTACATAAGCTCTAATAGTGAAATCAAATCTTTTCTGTCAAAATTTAAATTTTGGTTTCGTCAATAGAAATCGTCGCATTTATACTTTGGTGATTTATTCTCAGATGTCGCTATAGCGTTCATATTAAAGCCATTTTATTGTTGCTTCTTTTGACGAAAATATTTCATTTCAGTTTTAGAGCTTCTGTCCTATTATATACTAGTAGTCCCCTACTCAATTCCTATCCTCACCTCCACGAAGTGTTGTCTTGACCACACGGGTGAATTCCGGCCACCTGAGCAACCTTGCTGGAGATTAGGTATCCAATGGAAGGTAGGTTTAGGGCAAACTGGAAACGGAGACATGGTCCTCCGAAAATGAGGTTTTGCTACGGGCCAGGGGTTCTTACATGTAAAACACTAATGCTACGAAATGAATAATATTGCCTCAGAATAAGACAGATATCAAAATAACAGAGAAAAGCTACGAACAAATGATATTCCATTGGAGGAATATGGAACGTTTTAAATTGGTACCAATCTAGAATCGCCACGAGAGCGATAAACTAGAAGATCTGAGATATGATGTAACAGCCATTTAGGTAATGAGATGGACAGAGTATGGAACAATACGCGTGGAGAAGTCCTTAGTGTTGTGTTCTGAACACGAAACTTGACATAAAAAGGATAACATTCAACAATTTGAGAAGCTAAAATACGAAACAGAACACATACAACCAATTACAGTTTCTGTCAAACTCAAAACGAATTGCGAAAATAATGTAATCTCAATTTATAGCCCCCTAAGCATTCCATTAAAAAAGAACATTATGTAGAGTATATGAAAAGTTTGGGAAAGAGATTTATCATTGGAGATAGAAATAAATTTCTATCTGTCTAAGAAAAATTTAGAAAAAGTTAAATCACCAAAGTAGAAATGCAAAGATTTCTAGGTTGACGCATCCAAAATTCAGATTTTTGCTTTAATCTGTGCCTTCTATAAATTGCAAGGCAAGACAGACGATGCTAAAGGTGTAATAGAGGTATGAGTAATCTAAAAGTTGCATTCCACAACATATCTCCTCATCTAAGTAAAAATCCTTGGCGAATTGGTTTCTTGTACTCATAAAGAGTAAACCGAAATAAAAGAAAAGGCAGTTAAGATTTGATTTCACGTATAGTACCTCTGTATACGCTTATACGTATTGCATCCTACAAGAATCATCAGAGTGACTGGTACATAAGCTCTAATAGTGAAATCAAATCTTTTCTGTCAAAATTTAAATTTTGGTTTCGTCAATAGAAATCGTCGCATTTATACTTTGGTGATTTATTCTCAGATGTCGCTATAGCGTCCATATTGAAGCCATTTTATTGTTGCTTCTTTTGACGAAAATATTTGATTTCAGTTTTAGAGCTTCTGTACCAGTGGCTCTGATGAATCCTGATAGGATGAAATACGTATAAGCGAATATACAGAGGCACTATACATGAAATCAAATCTTAATTGCCTTTTCTTTTAGAAAAAGTTCTTGAGCCTCTTGCTAGAATGGTCTGTTTTGATAATGATAGAATTGTTCCTAAACAAATTTTTATTTGACTTTCCCAAAAGACAATTCATAAGGACAAAAAGAGGAATTGGTATGAACTAATATTGGTGGCTCCTAACCTTTTGTCAATGTATTGGTTACAGCAGATCAATAATTGTTGCAACTCGCACAATATCTAGAATTAGAATAGAAATTATCATAGCTATTATCAACAGCTAAATCTGGAGACGGTACTCAAGTGAAGAAGAAGGTTGCCAAATTAGAAGATGAAGTTGCCAAAAGAAGAAGAATAAAAGACGAGGGTTGGGCAACTGATATTTCTGTCTAGAAGAACACATTAAAACTGTTTTATCTTTAAACTTAAAAACGGATAATTCCCAGGAGTTGGCTGTATACTATATAGTTAAAAAACTCGAACATCGAAGTAAAACACTTCTGTTGTAAGTGCTATATTTAATTACAATTAAATTTAAAAATCCAAATTGATTAAAAGCTCAGAACCTAAAGTAATCCCACTAGATTAATAAAAACGTAAGGTAAAATTTCAATTATAATCTGCAAAGATGTGATTTAGATTACTTACTTTTGTATGACTTGCCTAAATAACCACAAAACGACCAATCGTAAACCCAACCCCACATTTGTTGGGTTTACATTATTGAAACCATGCTAGAAAGTATTAAATTATACGGAAGTATGCCGATGAAATTGAATTACTAACTGGGAACATAAGTCCCTATTCGAAAAAATTATTTCTACATCCAAACTGTCGGAATGGAAAATGCCAACTAACCTGAGAATCCGGAAGGAATAATTGACTGTTTTCAATGACAATGACATTCGGAACAAGATTGATAGTTCGTTTTTAAAAAGTAAACCAGGTCAAGGAACCATATATGTTAAACTCTATATAAAATTTTTATTAGATTAGTTTACTAAAATTAAGACAGTATTATCATTTTTATTTATATTTTATGAATTTACTACAAAATTAAATGGATCAGTCGAATTGGAAGCTGACGTTAGAAAAAAAAAAACGAAATTAAAAATGTGATAAGAGAAAGTGCGTGAATTAAGCATGAGATAAATGGTTGAATAATTAAATGTAAACGAAAAGAAATTTATCTTATAGGCCACTTAGACCAAACTCTAAAAATTTACGTTTTATCGGGAAAACTGTTAAGCTATGAAATGAAGCTTATAAAACAAAGAGATTCGTTTTTGTTATAACCGTAAACTTAATACTAACAAAGTTATGGCTGTTCGAAAGTAGACTTTTATTCATCAAGTACAAGAATCCGAACATATGATGTTGAATAACCGGAAAACGGTTATTCATGGAAAACTTATAGGAACTTTATAACTCAACTTTGCCTGGAAGGGATATTGGGGGATTAAAAGAGAAATGAGAACTCCAGGTGCAAGAATGTTCACCTTGCAAACCGGCGCTCAGCTGTTTTGAAGGAGACTACGGTGAGCTTTGGGACGTGGGTCTATTGATCTAGCATGGGGTATATTTGAATAAAAAATTGGGAATTGAAATGTATCAATGGAAATGAAAGAATTTGGTACAAAAAGAGAGGGGAAAATAAAAGGACGCCACCTTGTCCTTTTTCGAGGGACGAGGAAAATTCCACACTTGACATATGAGGAGATTGATTTAAGAAACATACTAAAAAAGTTGCAAATACGCTAAACCTCTCTATAAAACCAAAATGCATACCTAGTCAAAAGGAACGAATAACAAACATACTTACCTTATATGGTCGCTCTACATTCCTGTCAGAATTATCTTATTATTTTCCAAAAGGAAGGAAGATTATGAAGAGTGATAAATAAATAATTGTTACTAATTAACAATTTTTATTTCTTATATGGTGATAAGTGCAGCCAAGTAAAAGTTAATATAGAAATACAAACATATTAACAAAATAGATATAACCCAAATAATGCAAAAAGTAAAATCAAAACCTTAAATTAAAACAAATCAGGTTTTAAACAATTATTACTATAATTATTATATGGAATACCTTTATAACTGGGTAAAAGTGTGAGTTTCGTTTTAAATTAAAAATACTTAAATTAAATAGTAAATATAACAAAATTTTTATGGCATTACCTTAGTAGCATTATCATGATATGTAAGTATAATTTATTATCTAGTAACATATAGTTACAAATATAGCTGAACAAAAAGTATAGTAATTATATTTTAATTACTAAAGTATTGAACAAACAAAATGTTTTGTTGTCCATCAACAGAAAAAAATTCAAGTCAACCTCAAGACAATGCAGAAGTCAGAATGGCGACCTATTAACAACAAGAAAAAATGTATTAAATAGATGGGTGGAATACTTTAACCAGGCACATAATATAGAGGAAGAAGAAGAAAACTTGGAAGACGAAAGAGATGAGCTAAGGGGAACATACGAGAGGGAAGAGAAAGCACCAACGATTCTTGAAGTTAAAGATGCAGTTAAAAAGCTAGCCAGAATCAAATTACCCGAAATAGATAATCTTCCAGCTGAACTATATAAAGAAGGTGGCCATGATACCATAATGGCATTAAAGCAGCTTATAAAATAATTATGGACACAGAAATCCCTCCCCAATGATTGGAATATTGGAATACTTTGCACCATACACAAAAAAGGAGATATCTTTGACGGCTCTAACCACAGAGGAATTACGCTTCTAAATGCAGCGTATAAAATATTTTCCACAGTACTATGTCACCGTATGGTACCATATGCAGTACGGATAGTAGGAAAATACCAGGCTGGTTTCAGAGGTGGTAAATCGACAATTGATCAGATTGCAACACTGAAACAAATTTTGGAAAAAACACTGGAATATGGCATTGATACTCATCACATATTTATAGACTACAAAGCAGCCTACGACTCTGTGAATGGAAGATAAATGTTCAAAGAGATGAAAGAGCTAGGGATACCAAATCAGTTGGTAAATTTAACAAAACTAACTCTTTGAAAAAGTGGAATGTAGAGTACTAATTCAAGGGAAACTGAACCTTTTAAAACAAACACCGGGCTGCTCCAAGGAGACCCTTTCTCCTGTATACTGTTCAATCTGGCTCTGGAAAAAGTAATACCTATGTCACAAATCACAACTACTGGTGCAATATATAATAAATCAGTGCAAATCGTGGCATATGCTGATGATATTAATATTGTTGAAAAATGGGTTTAATAAACACTAATAAAACGAATTATATGAAAATAAGCACGTAACCACAAATCCTACGACCACTTGTTACAGAAAACGACGTCATCGAAGCAGTGAACGAATTTGTATACCTGGGAGCGCTCCCACTTAACACTGAAAATAATACTACCACAGAGATAAACCGCAGAATTTGCACGGCTAATAGATGTTATTTTGGGCTTAATCTCTTCCTTAAATCCACAGAAATATCGAGAAATACAAAAACAAAACTCTACAGAACAATAATACGCCCAGTCCTAACATATGGTTCAGAGACCTGAACTCTAACAAAAAATAATGAAAACATGTTAGAATGTTTCGAAAAAAAAATACTAAGGCGAATCTATGGAGCAGTGAACGCCAATTGAGTGTGGAGAAGACGATACAACTTCGAACTTTATAGAATATACCAGGAACCTGATATCGTAAAACATTAAGATTGGACGTTTGAAGTGGATAGGGCATGTAATGCGGATGGAACAAAATGACCCGGCTAGAAAAACGCTCCTTGATAGACCCATTGGTCAGAGAAGAAGAGAAAAACACAGAACAAGGTTCTTTGATAACATCGATGAAGACATGAGAAATATGGGAATACGTGCAGAATGATGATAATAACATATAGCTACAAATATAGCTGAACAAAAAGTATGGTAATTATCCTTTAATTCCTAAAGTATTGAACATACAAAATGTTTTGTTTTCCATAAAAAACACAGGGTATTCTTTTATACAAAAACATTGGGGAACATACCCTATACAAAAAACGAGGCACTTCACTGCACTTAATAAATATGGAACAAAAATTAAAAATAAAATCAGGTATATTTTCTTCGTTCATCATTACAAAATATTCGTCATTGTGTTTCCAACTATTTTGACAGGTTTTAAATCAATTTAAATAAAAAAACTTACACAAAGAATTCTGCTTATTTTCATTTAGTCCACTTATATAAATTCTGCGTCAATCGCGTACCACATATTATAAAAAAGTATATAATAAAATTTACTAATTTTGCCAAAAACGTATTTATTTAAAAAAAAATTATAAATGTTACAAAATAAAACTTACAGTCTAACCCAGTCCAAAAATTCAGTGAGAAGGATGGTTCCGCATAGCTGCAACAAGTGAATCGATATTAGGATCAATTGTGCTTACTTTCATTAATAAATTTGACACTTCAACGCCACTTCAATACAAAACTGAATGTTTTGTATTGAAGTGGCGTTTTAATAGCGACGGTTTCATACACTGGTTAGAAAGAATTTCCGAACAGATTACACATTGGGGCCTTGGCTCATCATTTATATTCGTGAATGTAAATCCCATATTAATGTATTCTGAATCATATTTTCAAACCGCCACTTTTAGTTTTTTGAAAGAACTCTTTTTGTCATCACTTTGGATAGGCTCCAACTCTGAAGTGGAGCTCAATGGACCGGGATTTTCAGATGTTCTGTTGACTCTTTAAAGCCACTTATCCATTTTTTATATGCAAAAATTAGCACTAATCAGTAACAGCAAATTACTTGTTTCGACAAAACCAACCACAACGACTGACGGCCACGAGGAAACTGATGACGTGAATGGACGTCATCGAGTTAGAATCTATGGAGAAGCTATGAGCATATTAACGTGTGTATTAAAAACGGCGTAGGTAGGCGTGGCTAACGGTGATAACAATATGGCGGTGGGATCATGGCCGGACTCAATAATATTAAAACTACTATAAAAATGTGACTAGTTATTCAGAAGATTTAATCATAATCTAAAAAATTGCAATACATTTTTAATAAACTATGATTTATTTATCCCGCGGTAAACACTAAAAACACGATATATTATACATAAAGATAAATTAATACACTCAAATACTATTAATTTATTCTCTAAAGTACGGGCCATTGCGTTGTTTACATATTTGTATACTAACCTGTAGAATGTTATTCCTGAAGATTTTTTAATAACATTGCTTCTGCTACTACAACTACGTTGAGAACAAGAAACCATTATTATGCACAATCACAATATATTATTACAGTTTCTATAAAAGTATTATAAAACTAAAAATATTCGAAAAACAATAAAGGTGAACAAACATATACGATCTGTCAAAAGTGTCAAAACAATCTTAACAATATGGCCGAAGTGAGGTCGTTCATAGTCACGTGATGCCCTCTCCATAGATTCTAACTCGATGATGGACGTGAATCAAGGAGGTGACAATTTGCCGTGATTCCAGTGTTGCCAACAATGAATAAGACATTACGCGTTTGTGGTTTCAAACTCAGAGCGTTGCCATGCACAACGTAAAAGATAACATTTGTTAGATAACATGTATTAAAATTCTTCGTTTCTTCTAGTTTATAGAGTACCACCTTTAAGTGCTTTGCGTACGACCAGTGGTACGCGTACCACAGTTTGAGTACGGTTGCTCTAAAGACTCCATTTCTAAGTGTCTGAATATCTACCATAATCATAACCATGACCATAAGACTCTATTCCTGCTTTGCTGCTAAAACGGTATATCTTTAAATGAGAATAACAACTTGTGCACTTTACTGACTGTTACATTTAGCTGGTAATTATCAGACATTTATATCTTTTTCCCGCTCCTTTCAGACCAAAACTGACTTTCTATCTCGGCCGCTCAACGGAAAGTAATGGAAATGGCTCTAGGCTAACCAAAAACGTAGAACAGATCAGTGTTAAAGTGTCTGGAAGCAAAAGGAGGAGGGCTTCCATCTCAACAAAGGCGAGTAACCAACAGCTTCGCTATGGTTATCCACTGCACTGGTTGAAGTTCGCATTTATACACTCTTATCTAAAAAGAAGAAGAAACAAGATGGCCAGAAAATCTGTAAAAATCTTCAGGGATTAATCGCTGAAAATTTCCCATCCCTGGAAATTCCCAGAGGGACAAAAAATGTATTTAAAACCAAAACGTTAATAAAAATTAAAATAAAGTGTTCGTTCCCGAAATGTTTCCCAGGGAACAAAAAGAATCGTCATATTCGATAATCAATAATCGAAGATTATTGAGGTTATTGAGGTTGGATGTAATACATCCCAAAAATAGAGCATCAAAAATTAAACAGTAAGACATTTCCTAACACCTAAAGGAATCCAATATCAGTAATAACTAGTATTTGAGATAATCCTGAGCTCGATGGCAAGAAGAGTAAAGAAAATGACTTAAGAGTTATAGATCAGCAAGGTTCTTAAAGGATTGATAACTACGCGTATCACATGCCTAAAATGGTTTAGGGGCAAAATCGGTTAAATAAAGTTAAATAAAATAAATGTTAAATTCAGGATGAAATTTTCACTTGGACAACTGTGTCACAATCTTGTCACATCTTTGTACCAAACCAAATCTTCCGTATACATACGAATATGCATGAGACTTTGCAACCCTTGGAAGTGTTACAGCATATAAAGTATATATAGTAGCTTAGACTGAATACGAATATTTGTATGTGTATAGTTGAATCCGTGGTTCTTTACAAGTGCGTCATCATTAAATGCATACGAGATAATCGGAAATTTACTCCACGCTTCGAGAAAGTGGCTACTGCCCCGGTCACGGATTATATTATAAAATTTGACATTATCAAATAAATAGAATGTAAAATGTTTTGTTTTAAAATTTTGGTGCAGGATTACAGCTACATTTGAAGTAGCTTAATAAATTCTTTTAATATCAGAGACATAGAAAAACTAAATAAAATAAAACGATGTACATACGTAATACATTTTGAACATAAAAAAAACAACAGAAAATACTTTTATAAGTTACTTAGCCACACTCTTTTTTTCTTTCATTTTTTGCATAAGAGCAAAGAGCTATGAAATACCTACAAATTATTTATCTCAGGTACAGAAGAAAGACGGCTTTTCTAAATGTACTGAGGCGGTGCAATTAAACAAACACTTTTTTGATAATGATATCTTATTTTTTTCATAGCTTTGATGTTGAATTTATCTTCTGTTATTTCTTCTACTACTCCTGGAAAATGTTTCTTCTCGTAAACTACAATGACGTAGTAATCTAGTTCGTAGATGCCCACCTTTAAACCCATAGAATTGTTAGCTTTCGGCTTTCTAGTTCTTTCACCTGTTTTTCTGCCAGAACCAACATTTTTGTTTAAAAGTTCATTTTCTTTTTTATTTGCTTCATCTATCTCTCCTCTTGTATATGTTTTTCTTCATTCTCAATGTTTAGGTTTAATTTGATATCTTTCGAAGTTTTAATTTTTTCTGTTCCTTTGCCATCAGATTCTGTATTTTTCTTCGTAACGTTAGGTGCTTTTTTTTTCTTTTTCTTCAAGCTTTTTGTGTTTGCCTTGCTTTCTTTTCAATTTTTTAGCTTCTACTCTTCTCCGGTACTCCATGAAATCATCAGTAATCGTTACTACAGGTGTTAATTTTTTGTTGCCTTCCTTTTGGACGTTTGAGATATTTTTCTGGAGAAATAAAATGCATTATTAAATGGCGTTGGAAATTTTGGAGAAGTGACAAAATAGTATTCAGCAGAATTTATGAAAGATTGATTTTCTAAATTGGTTCAGAAATCAAGAACTATTTTGCGGCATGTAGCTTTGACAGGTCTGAATATAGCAACAACATCAAGCGGCTGCATGATATGTATGGAATTTGGAACCAATGCTACCAAAACAATTCCATTTTCACAAAACTCACTCAATGCCAGAGATATATGGCTAACATGTTCATCCAAAAATAACACGACAGGTCGCTTAATGTTTTTTTTCCTTCAACCATTCATTAAAATAGTTTGCGACGTACCCATAAAACGTTTCTGTATTCATCCATCCACTTTTATTTTATCCGATACCCCAACCTATTGAAATAGTTGGAACTAAATGTTTTGGTAGCCTTGTATAGGGAAACAAAACCATTGGTGGTGGGATATCTCCACTAGCGCACATGGTTGCTAATACGGTCAGACATTATTTTTCGTCGTTAGCAATTCTATTATTATACAGTTTTAGACCTTCTTTTAACTAACACTTGTTTGTAATGTGGGACCATGAAAAAGGCTGTCTCGTTGCAGTTGAATATTCAGCTTGGACCTTTAAACACATCTGTGATACCATTTTGACTAAAATAATCATATACTTTCTTGAATAAATTGCTTATCCTTTCCTCTGTATCGATGGAAAGGTTAGCTATCAGATTTTGCGATTCACGAGGTCTTACTTCTGGATGCTGGGTTAGGAAATGTTAGTACCATCTATTTCCAGAAATTCTATTCTTAAATAAATTGGCTCAGTTTAGATTTTTAATGAGCACTGCTACAGCGTTAATAAGCTGATCACGTGTGACGAGAAAATCCGCGACAGCACGTGTCACAGGTAAACCCGTGACAGCCAAAAACAGTATCTATTTTATGATTAGTTTTTCCTCATCACTAGTTAAAACTGGTTGTCTCCCAATATTTTCGTGCACATACTTTTGTATTATTTTATCTTTCAATGTACTTTTTGGTATACAATACATCTTGGATGCCTTGTAGGCAGACATGCCAGGTTTCATGTCATTTATGGTCCGATTCAGTAGCTCTTGTGAATATTTTTTTCTTAGCATTAGCTTAGGCCTTAGTTCTGAAAATGATTATAGAAAAAAAATCAAATGTGAATAATTGAGTCTTTTTTTGTAGATACCATGTCAATCTAATACCACCCAGAATAAAATAAAATTAATTTAATATTTTTTTGAAATTAATTAATTGTCAGACTATATATTTTAACTTGCGTAAGTTACAAAAAAAAATATTTTTTTTGGGAACAAATTTGAGATTTTTTTCCATTTTCCTCCATTAGAAATAACCACCTGGCTTTCATAGTTGTAAATTTCCTTTTTTGTTTTTATAGAAAAAAAAGTATGGGACGGAATTTGATAGTATGTTTTTGTTAATATTTTTTAAAAAGAATATATTACTTTTATTTAATAATTCGTAATTACGGCCCATTGGGCTGGAATTAGATTAGCTACTAAAATTGTGCCTCAATACCGGCTTAATCTATTTTTGTAAATTCTACTTTGTTTTGGCCCAAACACTAAAGTTTTTTATAAAAAATACAACTATTAACCATTTACAATGAACAAACTACTGCATGTAGGTGAAAAAATATTTTCTGTCATAATTTGCAAGCAAATACTGTAACCAATGAAGTTCTTAATGCTTACCTGAAACATTAAGGATTGACAACCGCTCTCGAACTGATTGCGTCGCTTGATTAAATCAAACTAGCTAAAACAAAAGCTACAACATGTCACCCCACCATTTATACATAAAACAATGGCCTAATAAATTTCTCGCTAGGATACACACAAAAGAATTTCAATTTCTTGAATAGGCCAAATTTTTAAAATTTTACCTTATTAAAATAAAATGTAATTGCATGTCTCGCAAAATAGGAAAACAAAAATCAAAATATTCATATCGATGGAAGCCAACCGTTTATACGTATTTCTCATTATTGGTCGTCTTTAGTACGGTGCAGCCAATTTAGAAAAGGAGCATGTTAACTTGGGAAAGGATCACGACAGGAGCATTGCCACCAATTTGTGACATTAGAGTTAGAAGACCCTGATGGTTTCCAGGGCAACAACTAACAATAACCGCGAAGGAAGCTACAGCTCTCTGAGGAGTGAAAGGAATGCCAAACGTTAAATCCTTTAAAACAAATAGAAAAGGTTAATGCGAGTGAATAATAAAAGTAAAGTGTAATGGCTTGTCTCGCAAAACAGAAAAACAAAAAGCAAAATTATATCGATGGAAGGCAACCACATATACGTCTTTCTGACTATTGGTCGTATTCAGTACGGTGAAGCAAGCTAGAAAAGGAGCATGTTAACTTGGAAAATAATCACTACAGGAGCAATGTAAGCAATTTGTGGCATTAGAGTTAGAAAACCCTGATGGTTTCCAGGGCAACAACTAACAATAACCATGAAGGAAGCTACAGCTCTCTGAGGAGTGAAAGGAATGCCAAATGTTAAATCCTTTAAAACAAATAGAAAAGGCTAATACGAGTGAATAATAAAAGTAAAATGTAAAGCAACAGTAACAGGAAAACAAAAAGTAAAATAGGTATATCAATGGAAGGCAACCGCATATACGTATTTCTGACTATTGATCGTCTTCAGTACGGTGCAGCCAATTTAGAAAAGGAGGATGTTAATTTGGGAAAAGATCACTACAGGAGCAATGCGACCAATTTGTGGAATTAGAGTTAGAAGACCCTGATGATTTCCAGGAACTGCACAATTTTTAAAATTAACTTTTTTTTGAAAACCATTTCCGACGTGGAAATTTTTTATTACATATAGGTTTATTGGTTTCAATAACACACTTCTACTGTGGTCTCAAAATATTATTATTTTTAAACCTTTACGCAATCTAGATGGTGAACATTTTAGAGCATTTTAAACCGTTTATTTTCTTTCGCTTTCTATAATGTAATTTTTATTTGATAAAAGTCTACCAAAAATATGTTATATACGATACTTTACTATTCTATACTAATATCGCTGATGTATCCGTTTTTGCAAGTCTATAAAATTTATTTTATGCCCTAATAAAATTTAAGCGAAGTGTGTGGTTTTACAATCAATACAAATTCGCTGGTTTGGAAGGTTGGATTTCACTTTTACGGCTTTGTTCTTATTTACCTTTCAAACTCTTCTCATTAGACATAAAAGTAAAATTCACCAAAATGTTAAATTTAGATCATTTCTTTTATTTCCTTTTACAGCATCGTCATAAAAGTTGTGTGTAAAATAAAAACAAAAGATTAATGAATACTAAGTTTATTTGAGTTCTCGATATTGCCGAAAAAGTTGTAAAAGTTAGGATGGGTGCTTTCAGAAATCAAAACAAAACGTTGTGTTTACTGTAAAATATTTTAGAGCATTTTATTCAGTGGCACATCTAAACATTTGCCTTGGAGAGAACTTACAACTTAAACTTCCAATGAAACACCACCAAAAGACTAAAAAAAAAAAAATAAACCCAAACTTCACAAAATACATAAATAATAGGATTTCTTTAATTTTGGACCTTCTGAGGGGAGAAAAGAATTTTCCTATATTCACCCCCGTGTATTCGCCCCTGATTCCATTCATTCGCCCCTGATTTATATAATCTATATAATATATAATATAAAACAAGGAACTAGATTTAAAACACTTGGTGGTCAAACTAAATATTATAGCTCATCACCAGCATCATCAGCATTGCTGTTGGGTCAGCATCGGCATCAGCATCATTCCGACCTTTAATCCGTTTTGTTTTTAGTTGTTTATATTTAAAATATTCAGGTGTTATTTCGCTTGTATTGTTTTCTTCCAATTAGTGTGTGTTTAGTTAGTTTCGTTTTCCTGAATTTGAATCGTCCAAAATATTCATACATGTACATGATATCTATGATTATAACTTATAACAATCGTACATATGACAAGTAGTCATAGCACATAATGGAATATGGATCTAATAAATTATCGACGATATAATTTCACACCCTACACAGTTTATGAGGAACCAAACATTTATAACCTGATTCAGGAAAACGAAACTAACTTAATAGGCACTAATCGGAAGAAAACAATACAAGTACAGTAAAACCTGAATATTTTAAATATAAACAACTAAAAAACAAAACAGATTAAAGGTTGGAATGATGCTGACCCAATGCATTTTAAAAATATTTGAATTATAAAATGGTAGATTTACTGCAAAGCAGAGTATGGGTCATAGGCACAAGAAAGCCAGAAACTCTAAAAAATATAATAAAATTTTTCATTGGAATCAATAAATTAATCAATCAATCAATGGAATCTTTCATTATTTTTTACTATTTGGACTTAAAAGTATATCACAGCTTTTCATTTCCTCAACTTGTAAGCGCCTGAATAATATATTGTTTATGTCTTTAATTTGTTGTTGACGATTACGTTTTGTGTGGGTTCTTTTGTCAATTTGGTGGTCACAGCGACAATTGCATTGCTTTCCTTTTTCAGGTATGACGGATACTTGGAACTGCATCTTTGTGCTTTCTTAAATAATATATACATCTCCTTATATTTTTATATTTTATATTCCTTTGAATATTCAAATGAATGAGCTTTTCATTTCAGAACCTTTGTTAACAGACCAAAGTTGTTCAGATTTCTGTTTTTCTGGTGCCTATGACCCATACTCTGCTTTGCCGCAAATTTACCTGTAAATTACCATATTATTTTGTGAAACAGAGATTAGTATTCGAATGCGTATGAATAGAATATGCGGCACTCAAACCAGACAGACACTACACAATTGTCAACACAGACCCAGACATAGCGCCAATGTCGGTAAGCATTGCATCTGACTGAAATCATATACAATAACGTTATGGCGTCAACCTGTCATCTTTTTCCATCCTTTTTAATTTTTATTAAACATGCATTCTCACAATATTTTGTAAATTAAAGAAAAAAGTTTTTCAGAGGTAGGACTTAAACTCGGATGAAATATTTACTAGACCAGCATTCTACACGCGACACCACATGCGATTGATTATATGCGCTTCAAACAGTATAATATAAAGCCAAGCTAGAAATTTTTTTTTATTGAAATTAACGTGTCTCGAGATCTATGGCCATTGACACGGATACAAAAACCTGAAGTATTACATTATATATATATATATATATATATATATATATATATATATATATATATATATATATATATATATATATTTATATATATATATATATATATATATATATATATTTATATATATATATATATATATATATATATATATATATATATATATATAAGATTATTACATTATATAAGATAAATACAGTAAGTTACATTAGATTTGGAACAATGTAGTATTACAAACTTTGTTTTTTTAACAATGTTACGATAATATAATCTGCAATCTTTTAAAAAGTGAATTAGAGCACTGTACACATTTGGCGAACTAAGCATTTGTTTCAAGTTACCGGTTATATTATGTCTATATAATCTATAATAACTGCACTCACCGAGTAAGTGTTCTACTGTAAAGCGGTGAGAATCACAATGTTCATAAGCAGGTGAGTTTTCGGAAGTCATCACGTATCCGTGAGTAAAGCGAGTGTATCCCATTCAAAGTCTTCGAATGATGAGTTTGTCACTCTTAGTCATTATAGGTTTCTTAAACCTATACCGTACCATACAGCTTGGCATCGATAAACTGGATGAGTCAGTTTCCAAACGTCTAACATGCTCTTAATGGCAAAGAATTAAATATATGTGGTGCTAAAGTAGATGGTTATGACTCCACCACAAATACCGTATACCAGTACCACTGTTGTTTCTGGCATGGCCACCCTGAGTGTTTTGCGCCCGATACGATTAACCACGTTAATAATGAAACAATGAGTGACTTGTATGAAGAAACTGTACGGAGAGCCACACAACTAAAAGAAGCTGGCTATAACTTATTTGAAATTTGGGAATGTGAGTGGTTGAAATCAAAAGAATGTAAAAATGTTTGATTTTTATTCCCGATTCCTCAAATTGTTGAGCCTTTAAAGCCTCGCGAAACATTCTTTGGAGGTCGAACAAATGCTATAAAGCTATAAGTAACAGGCAAAAAACTCAGATATATAGATATTGTATCACTGGATCCAACCGTACAATATTATAACCGCTACCCTGTAGGCCACCCTGCAAAAATACATGTCCCTGAAATATACAACTCTAAATAGTTTGGTCTAGTACATTGCCAAATACTACCGCCCACCAGCCTATATCACCCCGTCCTACCTGTAATGTTTCCTCTACGTAACCAGTGTGTTATAGATAGACCAGAAGAATGCAATACTGAATCTGAAAGAATATTGACGGGTACGTGGACCACTTTGGAAATTAATAAGGTCTTAGAGAAAGGGCATAAAATACAAAATATATATGAGGTCTGGCATTTTAAGCAAACATTGACTAATTTCTTCAAGGGTTATATCGAAGACTTTATAAAGATAAAACTAGAGGCTAGTCCGCATACTTACGCCTCAAACAAAGAGTACGCCGCGGCTATTAAAGAACAAATGTGCATAGAGCTCGATTTATCGAAAATAACACCTAATTCGTGTAGAAAAGCAGTCGCTAAAATTTGTCTAAACAGTCTTTGGGGTAAGTTTGGTCAAAGGATGAATATGAACCAGACAGAGTACGTCGTGGACCCCAAAAGATGGTACAAAATTTTGTTGGATGATAAAGTCAATACAAAAAATGTCATATTTATTAATGACCATATTGCACAAGTCTCTTATGATTATAAAGACGTATTTGTGTAAGACAACACATCTACCAATATTTTTGTGACTTTATTTACGACAAGTAACGCTCGTCCTAGACTGTACGATATGCTTGATAGGCTAGGAGAGGCTATATAGAAGTTTAGCTTATTTCGACACAGACTCCATTATTTATATTGATGATGGTCTAAACACTGTCGAAACAGGGGATATGCTGGGTGAATGGAGTGACGAGTTATTATAAAACAGCCAAGGGCAAAGAGGTGACTAATATCAAAGAAATTACTTTAAACTACGAAAATAGTCAGTTACTTAAGATACAAGCTATGCGTAGTTTCTGATCAGATCGGTCGGGACACACAGTCCAAAGATATAGTTACTAGGAAGTGCGTGTCTAAAACATTTAAAATGGATTATAAAAAACGAAAAATTGACACCGTTGATAATCACTGCATACCGCATAGATACACTGCCTCTAGGTTTTGGAAAAAGTATATAAAGACATTGTGTGAAAAATAGTCGCTATTGATGAAACACTTATTGATACTTTAAGGACTCACGATTGAGTAGCTTATTTATTCTACTTTGAACAGTCACAGTGTTCGGGCGTACCTCTCTACAGTTCTTTTTTAAGATAGCGTGATCTTGTAATGTAACAAATCATCGAGAAATTAAAAAATTCAATGCTCATCAGTGCACTTTCCAACTATGTTGCGAAAACTATGTAGGTGGCGCCCTTATCACGTCTCTAAGAAATAAATTAGAGGCATATTAGAGGATACTCTTAACGACATAAAAAAACAAATTGGTTAAAAAAAGGGTGACAGAATCCATATTGTAGCATTTAATGATAATTTCAATCATTCTATTTCGACATCAACTATAGTTTATTTTTATGAACGAGAGAGTAATTAGCATAATTTTAACTGGTAGCTCCGACCACTCCATGGGCGTGCTCAAGATTAATTGAAAAATTACTTTGAATAATTGTAAAAAATAAATGAATTATTTCAGTGTTATAAAGTGTTATGTGTATGTAAACAAAAGTGACCTCTTTTATCACACACTATATTAGAACTGACTGGCCTACATTAAAAAGGGTTTTAAAAAATTCACATTTTTTTTAATTTTTAAAAATTACAAAAGAGAAAAAGAGTTTTTAAAACCGTCTAAGGTATGTTAAATAGATGAATAAAAATATTAATATAAAACCTACAGCTACTTGTTACAAATCCAAATCAGATTCAGAAGATGAACTTTCAGAACCAAGATTTATAATAACTGGCTCGATCATTTTATCAGTAATATTGTCCAGCTTCCACATTTTTTCCTCTTCTTTAATAGTGTGATTTACTGCCTTTTCCCAGTTTTCAGGTTTTACATTATTTACGGCCTCCAAAAACAACTGTTTAACATCATGAATTTTAAAAGTGGTATTTTTTCTTGAAACTTCACTCTTTATCTGTGCCCATACCAGTTCAATCGGGTTTAATTCACAATGATATGGTGGGGATCTAAGTACTGTCATTCCACGATTTTTGGCAATTTCATCAATTTCGTATTTTTTAAATTTTTCTTTATGAAGGGCACACAACGAATAAAGTTCCTTTCTTATAGATCCGGGATGGTACGTAATATTTTTTGAACTCAGCCAATTCTGCAAGTCTTTTTTTAACCACTTGGTTGTGGGCAGTCCTTCTATAAGTCTGGAGTGATAACTTGCATTATCCATTACTATTACACAGTTCTTAGGAAGAAGATCTATCATTTGTTCGAACCATTCTTGAAAGACATCAGCGTTCATGTCTTCATGGTAGTCACCGGTACGAGTTGATTCAAAAGTTAATAAACCACCTTCAACAAAACCGTCTGAACTGCCAATGTGTACTATTATCAGCCTGCGTCCCTTTCCTGATGGTGGGTTTAAACCAGTAGATAAGTTATTTACAAAAGCGTGCCTTTGACTTGTAACAGTTTCATCCTGCCAAAATTTATTTGGTGTATGACCCTCGTTGATCCATGTTTCATCAAGATAAAATATTTTGTTTTTTTGGTTTCTCATTTCCTTTATGGTTCTTAGAAAATGTCTTCTCCATATGACAATATCGCTTCTTTCTAATAAAATAGACTTTCTGGGATTCTTTTTCCAGCAGAAGCCTATTTCTTTTAAAAGTTTCCATAACGTACTTCGACTCATTTCTGGGTAATCCTTATCATCTCGAACTGAGACAAGAACTTTATCCAATGTTGGAAATTCTTGTCTAAAGAAGAATTCATGTACTTTCCGTCGAAGTCCTTCTTTAAAATGATATTCTATTTGAAATTTTGGTTTCCCTGGAGCATTACGTGGCATTTCAAAACTACCACATTTCTCTTCTTTAATAACTCTGTAAATCGTAGATTTCCCAACACCAAGTGTACTGCTAACTAACTCAACGGTCTCATCAACACTTTCACATAAACGTTTGTCTATAAATGATTTAAAACAATTAAATATTAATGTTTTTTCATTAACTGTTAGAGGACCAATTTTTCGGCGTTTACACGGCACTTCCAAATTTTCCATAACACTAGTATACACAATAAACTGCACCTTGCAACTGAAGTACCTACTTTTAGTGAACTGTTAAGAATTTTGAATACGCCACTTGGACCTTCCTATATACAAAATGGAAAAACCCACTATCACATTTTCTGTGGAATAAGTTTAGAAGGTAATTATCTAGTCAATTACTGTCGTAGATTCCTGGAATTAAAGAATTAAATGTTTGATTGTTGAAACCCTTACTTCGTGGAATGCACTCATTTCAGATAAAATAAAACGTTTTATTTTATCTAAAGAATTAAACTTTATTTTGCAAATAGGCCAAGAATTAAACTTTATTTTGCAAATAGATAAAATAAAACGTTTTATTTTATCTAAAGAATTAAACTTTATTTTGCAAATAGGTAGGTACTTATTAAACTTTTATTGGTTATATATAACCAATAAAATAAACATCTTACATTTCTTGCAAATTCATTAGTACCTGTTAACCTCCATCACTCCGACACTGGCAACCTTATTTAGGGATTAGTATCACAACTATTGTATTCTATTCTGCTCCAACCTTTATACCTGGTGGTCATACTCAATTTAAAATTGTTTTCCTATATACTTCTGTAAACTTGTTGACAAATATCTGTTTTTCATTGAGTCACCCGTATCAACAGTTTAGGGATTTGCATACATAATTTATTGTTTTATTACTCTCTCATACATAAAAATATACTATAGCTCAGATGTTAATATGGCAAAGTTGTTAGGACAAATTCAAAATGTGGCTAGTTCCAGGGACTAGTGGCAGGGAATCTTAACAAGGCCTTAAAACATCTCCAATACGCCAATATTCTATGGCATATTCTTGAATATGTCACATAATGTTGACTTATTGCCTCTTGGGTAGGTCTTGGAAAGAGATGTAAAAATTTTTAAATAATAACTCATATGATTTTAATGCACAACAATTGTGTATTTTTTCGATAAAAATATAATCTTTTTATTCATGTAAATTTTAATAACACCTTGTACCTATACGCACGTTGTCGTAAACAGTAGAGATCGCTATCGATTTTCAATTTTCGATGTTTAAATGGTAATTATTAGAAAATACGCGGCCTAACAAAAATATCACTGAAAATTTTACACAAGTTTTACTGATTATTAGATCTTTTTAATAGCGGTCCATAAATCAGAAAATTAACAAACCTAGTTAATAAGTAAGATACAATAGATATATCTGTTTTCCGGTGACTTGGCTATCCCATTAATTGATCCACATATGCATTTTTGCGATATTATATAAGCTGCATAATATTTCCTATGTAACCCGGGTTTTTTATGTAAATCCACAGCAAGCAATACGCCTTATATGTTTAGAAAACTAACGATGGTAACGTAATAGGTTCCTTTTATCGTCTCAACTTTATTATTGTTGTGTATCGATGTTCTTTTATATCATTTTTCAAAGTAAAAACGTTGCACGTCCCAAGTTATATAAAGTAACATCACTTATATTTAAAATTTCCAGAACTTCAACCTTAAGGCGGCTACAGACACAACTGCAATCTTGTCCAGCATGCTTGTTCAATTCTTTTTGTACAAGTATGCACAATTTGGCTTTAGCACCACACGTACAAGCATGCTTGATAAAAATTGAGGTAGTTTAATAAAATATGTCGAGCTCGGACGACGATACGTTCGCTTTGGTCGCTTTTGTTCTTGTGAAAAAAAAAAACAAAAAAAGAAAATAATGAAAAAATGCGTACGGTGTGGTGTAAACAATGGTTGATGAAAAGAAAAACCTATTCTCACATTAGCTTACTAGACTTAGACTAGACTAGACACTAGAACGTGTGTTCTCATCTTAGACCATTAAAGCTTATAGGCCATATGCTATACCCCCCGTTTCCAAGAGTGAAGCAAACATAAATTGCTTTGCTCAGCTATGCGTGACGTCAGTTTATGGCAGAGAACGTTAGAAACTAGAAGTGCTTATAGGTATTTGCAAACTTTTTATAAGTGTTATCATCATCATCAGTGGTGCTACAGCTCTAGTTGAGCCTTGACCTTCCCCAGTCTATTTCGCCAGTCGTTCTGTTCATCGCCAACCGTTGCCAATTTGCCGCGCCGATTTTCCTTGCGTCCTCGTCCACACCGTCCCTCCATCTCAGTCGTGGTCTGCCTCTACTCCTATTTCCCACTGGGACCGATAATAGAGTTCGTCTGGGTGGGTAATTTTCATTTGCTCTTGACACATGTCCAGCCCATCTAAGCCTACCTATTTTTATGAAGGATATTACATCTCTACCATTTACTATTTTTTTTTATACTTCTCGTACAATTCGAAATTATATCGCCTTCTCCAAATACCATTCTCACAGAATGCGCCCATTATTCTTCTTAGTATCTTCCTTTCGAAGACGAGCAGAAGATTTGCGTCTGTTTTGGAGATGGTCCATGTTTCTGACCCATATGTCAGCCCTGGTAGGATGAGTGTTCTATATATTATTAGTTTGGTTTTCTGGCTTAAATTTCTGTTTTTTAGCTGCTTGCTTAGTCCAAAATAACATTTGTTTGCTAGCAGTACCCTCCGTTTTACTTCTTCAGATGTGTCATTATCGTTTGTTATGAGAGAACCCAAATATGTAAACTTATTTACTACCTCAAAATTATATTGGTCTATACTGAAGTTTTCTTCGGCGTTTCTAGCTCTATCTCTGTTATTTGGAATAGATGCTAACATGTTGGTTTTTTCCTCGTTTAAGTGTTAAGTTCCAATTTAAAACTTTTTTAATACATTATTTTTTTTAATTATCATCTTATCTTTCAGAGCATTTAATTGTACGCAGCAACACCAAAGGGGGACAGATATATCATTTAATGGGTAATAAAATTCATAAATTAAACTTGGAAAACCTACCAGAAATTTAGCACCCATTTAGCATCCAACTAGCGGATGGAGTTAAAAAAACAACTCAAAAAAGATGATGTACCCAGAATTTTCGATTTTCCAAACCGTTTAATTAAGCAAGTTAAAACTAGAAAATTTTCAGTATAAAAAGAAACTGTCTTAGACAAAACAACAGGCTCTAAAAGTAAAAATATAAATATAACAACGAGTGAATCTACTACCATACAGACTCTAAGACTACCTAGAAAGATCCTTCATTAAAAAAGCGAAGACATTATCTTGGTGACTTTGTTGAACAAAAATCATCTAACAGAGATCAGGAATATAAAGTGGTAGTAAACAAATTATTTCAAAAGAAAAACAAACAAATCAAAATGTTGCAACAACAAAATAGAAGGCTTGTTAAAAAAGTTAATACCTTAAAATCATTACTAGAACATCTTAAGGAAATAATATAAAAATCTAATAAAGATAATTTATTTTCATTATTGCAATAAAGGTAAAAACTTCAATAATAATGTCAATAGACTTAAAAGTAAGTTAACAAATCTATTTTATTTTGTGGTCAATAAATAGATTTATATACCTACATAATTTTTTTCACTAAAATGAAACTTCCATCCACAAGTAAAATTTCTATCCTTTATATTTATTTTTCATTATCCAACAAGAAGAGGCAGGTGGATTTTCAAATTAAACATTTATTTTTACAAAATTACTTTAATTCAAAAATATTCATTAATTCCTTTGCTAAATGATTTATCTTCCATATCTTTTACAAAATATTGCAGTTTTATTAAAATTCATCTAAAATTAGGTAATTTTATTAGGGCTTTTCAAAAAATCCAATCTAACGTTTGCCATATTTTGACGTCACTTGCGCAGAAGGTGTTTGCTTCAACGATTCGGTACAAGGCATATCTATAGGTTTTAATGGTCTAAGGGGCTCATAACGTTCATCTGCACCCATTCCAGAGTGATCCGCATTTTCAACTTTTTTATTTTCTCTTCTATAATTAGTCTAGAAAAAGTATATTTTTTAACAACTGCAACCTTGTCGGCATTAACGTCGATTAACCTATATTTTTCTAATAATATTTTTTATGCTGCACCTTGCTTTGTTATGATAATCTTTGGATTTAACGTGCCAAAGACATGGCTGATTTTGACATTCTTGAATAAACTCTTCCAATTATTCACGGTTAATCTTTTAATCACTAGTCATGACGAAAATTACTCAAATGCTACCTCACAAAGCAACACAACGGACGCCAACTTGTTCAAGCATGAAAATCTTGGGTACAAACGTACCGTTTGGCTTGCGCAAGCGTGCTTAATTCAAGCATGCATAATTAAGATCCTTTCAATCCTCAAGCCGCTTGTACAATCACAAAGCTTGCACCACATTTCCCTACAGACACTCAAACGGGCTTGTACAAAAAGATTGAACAAGCATGCTGGACAAGCTTGCATGAGTGTCTGTAGCCGCCTTTAGAGCTTAAATTTTCCTAACACAGTTAATAATACGAAACCCATACGGAACTGCTCAATCTTTCATAGGCGTCAACATGGTATAATAATCAGATAAATGTGAATAGTTGAACTATCAAATTGGAGACTATTAGTTTGGAATTAGAAAAACTTAATAAACCGTTGATCAAATATTCACTATTAAGCAGTTAATGAGAAGTGATGGGAATACAAAAAAAAACATTGAACTAGTTATTTATAGATTTTAAACACACGCCTGATATAATCATAATATTGAAACTATGAAATTCCATGACAGAACTAGGCTTACCTAAGAAATAATTAATTTAACAAGCAGTAATCTACAAGTGAAGTAAGACTTGAAGGAATGCTGTAGACTTATTTTTAAATGTACATTGACCTTAAACAGGAAGATTCCATGTCTCCACTAGTCTTTTGTCTTTTACATCCCTATGGAGAACATCGCCTAGAAAGCAAATACAGAAAATCCCACAGTTTAATAATAAAGGTCCCTACATATACGGACGTTCGCTGATGAGTTGAATATAGTAACAAACTATGATTATTAGTAACTGTTGCCTTTTAAACATACGATGACCTTTATATAACATATAAAGTCACCAGAAAGGGAGGAACATGTCTATTATCAATCTAGAACTCGCTAATTTTCTACCTTTCGCATTGGGTATGTATATTACCAAAGAAAATAAAAGCAAGACGACTATATAAAACTATTTAAAAAGTAAAATCAATAGACAAATATTATATACATAAAGATTATATAAATTCCAAATATTTACAAATTAAAATATGATACTAAAAAGTAATTATAACCTAAAGTCCTGAAGTGCTTTTAAAAAGGTAAACGAATTAGCGTAACAGCTAATTCATAAGCTGGTTTGTGACAGGGCTGCCTCTCGAAAGCTGACGAGGCCTGGCCGTTAACGCAATCAGCCAACAACGGAATTTTAATGCAATACACTAGATCTAGAAAACAAATAATATACCGATTGCGAGAGGGGTTAGGCAAGGATGCGTCTTGTCTCCGACGCTTTTCAACGTGTACTCACAGGTCATATTCAGAAAAGCCTTATGGGAAAGAAAAGAGGGAATAAGAATTGGTGGAGAAATCATAAACACCATGATATTTGCAGATGACACGGTAATTATGGCTGAGAGTATAGAAGAACTACAAACTTTACTAGATGCAATAAATAGTGAATGCATTCAAATGGGACTTGACATCAACACTTCTTCTTCTTCAAGTGCCATCTCCGCGGCGGAGGTCGGCAATCATCATAGCTATTCGAACTTTTGAGACGGCTGCTCTGAAAAGTTCATTTGATGTACATCCGTACCACTCTCTCAGTTTGCGCAGCCATGACATTCTACACCTCCCTATGCTTCTCTTTCCTTGGATCTTTCCCTGCATGATCAGTTGGAGCAAGGTGTATTTCTCTCCACGTGTAATATGTCCGAGATATTCAAATTTTTTTGTTTTTATTGAATTTAAAATTTCCATTTCTTTGACATCAACACAGATAAGACCAAATTTATGATAGTATCAAGGAGTCCAATAAATAATGAACAACTAACTCTTGGTGGACAGCAAATAGAGAGAGTGACAAAATATAAATATCTGGGAGCTTACATCAACACAGAATTATATCCAGACCAAGAGATCCGGGTACGAATAGAAATGGCAAGGGCAGCGTTCTTAAAATTCAAACAATTGTTCTGTGACAAAAATCTGAATACTGCGCTGAGACTGAGGTTTGTTGAATGTTACGTCTGGTCACAACTATTGTACGGGGTAGAAACATGGACACTAAAAGCGCAAATAGTTAAAAAGATTGAAGCCTTTGAACTTTGGATATACCGGAGAATGTTAATTCCATGGACTGCCAAGGTCACCAATGAGGAAGTGCTGAGAAGGATGGGTCGAGACAAAAAATTGTTGAGAACGATAAAAGTACGCAAGACTGCATACCTTGACACATACTAAGAAATAATAAATATAGTCTTCTGCAGGTCATCATGCAGGGTAGAGTCGATGGCAAAAATGGAATAGGTAGAAAGAGGAAGTCATGGCTGCGAAATATTCGAGACTGGACAAACATGACTGTAGACGAATTATTCCACGTTGCAAAAGACAGAGAAGCTTTTAAAAATGTGGTCGCCAACCTCCGTTAATGGGGACGGCATAGGAAGAAGAAGACACTAGATCTGAAGTTAACTGAAAACGTAAAAACGGCTTGTAACTAGTAACTAGAGACATAGTTCTTGTCATACATATGTCCACACTCACACACACCGTCATCTCTCTCACACACACCGTCATCACAAAGGTCATCTCTCCGATTTTCTATCTGTAAAACATGGAGTCTCACAAGGGGAGTTCGGTCTAATAACCTCTTTTGTTTATTATTTATGTCAACGATTTGCCTAAATTCATAGCTCCGTACAAATCCATACAATTCGCAGATGACACGATATATGTTATATCAGGAAAAATTAATGATGATTTAAAAATGTCTCATGAGGAATTTCTACTAAATCTAGCATAAGATTTGCTGCAAACAAACTAAAACTTAACTCTAAAAAAACGCAAAATTTGGTTATATCTGCAAGTAATTTACACAATAATTCAGATAACAAGGAGACTGTTACACTATTGGAAATTACCATAGATAATTGACTGAACTGGTTGGCTCATACCTCACAACTTAAGAAAAAGCTATCAAGTTCATTATTTGTTATTCGCCAACTAGCAAAGGTTGTCAACTTTGAAACATTAATAATGACATGTTATTCTTTATTCCACTCTCACCTAAACTATGGTGTAATCATATGGGGTAATTTAACAAATGCACTTAAAATTTTTAGAATGCAAAAAAAGGTATTTTAGCAGGTATTAGTTATCTAGAACACTGCCGACCATTCTTTATCAAGTTCAAAATTATGCCGCTACCTACTCTGTTCATATTTTAAGTTCTAACTGAAATTCACAGAAAACGTGCCTATTTAATAAAGTAGTCTGATGTCCACGTCCACGATACGGGCAACTGTCACTACCTACGAACAAATCGTTATAGATTACATATCTCAGATAAAAAGTGCCTTAATTATAACTATCAGAATATTTTACCAAAAAGTATTAAACAGCTCAGCTGTAATAGTTTTGAAAAAGTTATAAAAAAATATCTTCTGAAATACCGTTTTTACTGCTCAGAAAAATATATGACTCATTGCAGAACATCTACTGAACTGCTTACCGTAACTTTGCCATAATTCTTTTTCTGTTTAATATGTGTTCTTGTTTGTTTAAGTTAAGTTTTATATTCATTATTTACATACTATGTATTTTTTTGACTTGCTACAAACAATATTTGTATTTGTTATGTAGTTAAATAAATAAACTCTAAAATCTAAACGCTCACACAATCTGAAAAAAAACATCAAATTCCAGTCAGAACCTTTCACCTTTGATTCGATAAAATCGGCTACATCTCAACAGCCTCTAATGTGCTTCGCAACCCACACGCGACGACAACTTGCCACAATGACTTTTTCGAAGCTGTTTGCGCTTGTACACCTAAACCACATACAAGACAAACCCCGAAAAGGATGAAAATTCTAATCAGGGACACCCATGTTCAATCCCCCCGAATAAAGAAATCCTACCCTAATCCCAAATGAACATTGATGGATGGATGAAAAATGAGAAATAAACGTGGTTAAAAATCAAATATTTTACTTATTATAACTCAATTATTTCAGAATTATAAATAAAACGTTGTCATACACAGCAATTAGTAATCTTGGTAACTATTTATCACCTAACAATGTAACAAAATACAACGTAGGTTATAGTACAATAAACCGGGACGAAAATTGTCTCTTCTTTTCTTTTCAAACTTTATTATGGGTTGTGCAATTGGCTGTAAAAGAGTAACTTTCTAACAGTCTCCTTTACAACTCTGAAAATGTAAATTTAATGCAATACCACAATGTTGATATTGTTAGTAGATAATAATTGTTAATAGAAGTGAGAAGATTCAATCAAGAGGATTTGTTAAAGCAAAATCGGCTTCATTTGTTTTACAGAAATCTTTTTATAAAAGAAAAAAATTATATATGACAAACTTGTAGTGATTTTTGTGTTACAATGATTTATTATGGGAAGAAGAACAGTTTTTATTTAAAAAGTAATACAGAGAAAAAATATTACTGAAACCAGAAAAATGGAACTAAAAATAAAGTTTAATAAGACAATAATAATGAAAACATAATGTAGAAGAGTTTTAAACAATACAAATATTTTGCTTTCTTACAATATGTGTAAAAAATGATCTAAAATGATTTAATCGTTCCACTTTTTCTTTTTAAGAATATATTAATATAATAATATCTTATATACCAGAAGCAACATGGCTTTTCCAAAGACAAATAAACTTTGACTAATCTATTAACCTATCAACTTGAGATTCTACATTGAAAGCAAGAAGCAAACTGATTCCATTTACACCGATTTCTCTAAGGCATTTGATCATGTTCATCAGAAAATACTGTATACTAGATAGATAGATAAATAGATTTAGAGAGGCGTCCTTTTGGCCTATTCCACTGCAACCTTATCAGATCTGTTGTGGTCCTCTAGTCCTAGATAACATGCTCTAGCCTGACCCTTTTTAAAAAGTCTAATAGCTTCGAGACTGTACCTTCCATATAGCTATTTGCCGGTGGATTTTCTTCTTCTAATGCAAAGAACCGCTCATTTGCCAGACTGTCACACCGACATAGAATGTGCTCTGATGTTCCTTCTTCGAGGTGACAGAATCTGCACAGGTCATCATCTGATAATCCCATCAACTTAGGTCTGTCGTAAATTTTGGCGAATGTTCTATTCTGAACTGTTTCGCCTGTCTTTGTCCTGGTGAATTCCTCCACCATTTCAGAGATTTGTGAGCTACCCACTTCCTTGTAGCCGTTCTTGTTACTGTCTTTGCAACGCCGCAGAGGGGTTCCGGTCTAATTGATAACATTGATGAACCTTGTTTGGCCATTTTATCTGCTTTTTCATTGCCCTTATGACCCTCGTGCCCCGGTACCCAGGCTACCATAACCTTGCTACGGTCTCCTAGTTTATATACACACACAATCCCATACTAGCTTAGAACTTACCTCTACAGAATTGAGTGTATGACTATCTGTGAAGATGGCAACTGAACGGAACATTCTTTCCTGCCTTTCTATTTCTTCCACGTATTGATGGATTGCCGTTATTTCCGCCAGGAAAACTGTCACATCTTTAGATAGACTTACCGGGAAATGTATCCCTTGATTTGTCCCTACTATGCCGGCTCCCACATCCTCTGATGTTTTGAGCCATCCTTGTACCAGGTAGCATCAGCTTGTATGGGTACACCTTTATTCCAGTCTTCCCTGCCTGGTATCTTAATTGTGAACTTATTGTCAAAGCTATATATCGTAGCTGCTGCATCGATAGGTTGCCCCATCACAATATTGGCTTTTAGCTCCTCGATTAGTTTTCTGTTGTCAGTACCATGCATCTGGCTTATATGTCGCTGACTATGGATTAATCTGTGCATCACTGATCTGCCTTCGCCTTGTATAAACATATGCAATGGTGGTAGATTCAGTAGGACTTATATAATAGAATAAAGTCCCTAGTGATGCTGAAAAACAAATACTAGGACTAACTATAAATATTGGATGAAAAATAAAGAATACACATTCAGAATATTTACTTTACAACAGTCTCCACTGCAATTTTTTTAAATAAAATTTTAAATAACGATGGCAAGTTGTTAAGATATCTGAAATCAACAACGCCTTTTTTCTTAAAACCTAATATTAGAATAGTTGGAAAATTTATTTTACTAGTAACAGGAGCCAATTCTTCAAGTTTTACTTTAACCAAAGGGTAAGTAGCCTGCTTAATTCTTCTCACATTTCTTAGATATCCATTATTTAACCATCTTTGAGTCAAATTACTAAAATTTATGAGGTACGGAAAGCCTAGGTGTGTTTTGCTCATATCCAACATTTCATCACCCTTAAAATAAAAAAAGATGTGTAAAAATTACATAAGCTTATTTTTTTTTGGCTTACTGTGGCCCAAGCTTCCTCAATCAAACACTGTATATCCATATCAAAAGGATGCCATTCTTGACTGTGTTCTGTTCCTGAACATTCCCATCTAGCACCCTTGCCAGCAGGGGAAGAAGGAGAGTAGCATTTTCTTCTAACAGGAACCACATCATCTGAAATATTTGTTAAAAATACAAATTAAATTAAAATTTAACTTGAATATACACTGATGCGTAATACGGCCTGAGCCTCAACTTCAAGAAGACAAAGTGGATGCTGATAAGCAGGAAGCAACAGCCTGCTCGACAGTTACGGATAAGTAACATACTAATTGACCATGTAGAATCTTATGTGTACCTTGGCACCAACGTAAATGCAAAATAGGAACAGGCCACAGAAATTAAGGCGAGAATAGAACGAGCTAGAGCAGCATTTAGCAATATGAAAAAGCTCCTCATAAGCAGGGATTTGTCTCTTCCCCTAAAACTACGTCTAGTTAAATGCTACATTTTTCCGATCTTACTGTACGGTGTGGAGGCCTGGACGCTGACGGAGACGCTCACGAGAAAACTAGAAGCATTCGAAATGTGGGTGTACCGACGCATTCTTCGTATATCCTGGACCGAACATGTCACCAACACAGAGGTAATCCAAAGAATCGGAAAGGAGAAAGAAATCGTGAATACAATTAAACAAAGAAAGCTTGAATATCTAGGCCACATATTGAGACACGATAAGTACCGTCTACTGCAATTGATTGTCCAGGGAAAAATAGACAGTAAGCGAGGGCCAGGCAGGAGAAGACACTCGTGGCTCCAAAATCTGAGGAAGTGGTTCGGGCTCACATCGGTCGAACTATTCAGAAGCGCCGCAAATAAGATCAGAATTGCCATGTTAATAGCCAACGTTCGCAACGGACAGGGCACTTGAAGAAGAAGAATACACTGATGCAAGGGAGACGTTTTCTCCCTGAGAAATATTAATACTTAGTGATGAGAAAGTCACGAACGATCCGTTCACAAAGATCTGATCATTTTGAAGAACCTTGATTGATATAATCACATTCTGTGACTCTATCGTTCAAATGACCCTATGAATCATGTCTATGAATGACGCTGTCTATAAGCTGTTATAGTACATTATATGGTTTATGTTAGGACATAAGTAATCAGTTTTTGGTATATATTAAGTCTCTTAATACTATCAGTTTCTCCTTCTTACAAAAAATGTACATAACACCTTTTTTTATTATTACCAAATACCAAAAGGAATAGACTGTTTACCTAAATAAAGAGTTAATTACAAAATAAATCATTTATTTATTCACAAAATCAGTAACGGATTGAGATTATTGTTGAAATAATAAAAAATAATGTTTTAATAACATATTACCATTTTCGTTGACGTTTTTGCGGTATTGGAGCATTTTTGTTTTGTTCATATTCACGTACGTTCATATAAAGTCAGAACCATTTGAAACAACTCAAGGAGTTAGACAAGGGGGAAGTCTCAGCACAGTGCTATTCATAAATGTAATAGATGAGATAGTGAAAGAATGTAAGAAAACATTCAAGAAATAGTGCATCGGTTGGAACAGAATACAAATGATAAACGCTGAGATGTGTATATTTGCAGACGACATAGTATTAATTGCGGAAACTGCAGAAAAACTGAAATACAACTTAGAGAAATGGGACCTAGAAGCAAGCAAATACAACTTAAACGTAAACAAAGAGAAGACTCAGATAATGAAAATATTAAGGAAACAAGGGACGGAAGATCAAATAGAAGTAATGATAGACCAACAAAAAATAATACAGACAAATTCATACAAATACTAAGGAACAGTAATCAACAACAAAGGAGACATCGAGGACGATCTTAACAACATAATGGAAAACACAGGAAAACTATTCCAACCACTAGATAGAGGATTCCTTAATAACAAAGAAATATCAACAAATACCAAGATGACAATATACAAAACAATATATAGACCTACAGTGACATATGGAGCAGAAAATTGGATATTAAACAAAAGATACCAGAGCAGAATTCAGGCAGCAGAGATGAAATACCTCAGAAGAACGATCGGAGTAAAAAGAACTGATAGAATTAGAAATGAAGAAATAAGAGAAAGACTCAAAATCAAACCGATACTCGACTTAATAAAGGAGAAAAAATTGGCCTGGTTCGGACATCTAACCCGGATGGACAATAATAGACAAGTAAAAAGAGTGTGGGACGCCAAAGCAATAGGAAAGAAGAGAAGAGGAAGACTCATTAAAAAATGGAACAGTGACATCTCGCAGATACTGCAGAGTAAGGGTAAGACTTGGCAGGAAGCAACACAGATGGCGTCCAATAGGAAGGAATGGAGAAAGTTCGTTAAGAGCTAGGACACCTCAGAAGACTGTAAAATATTGTAATTTAATGAATTGTATTATAAACGGCCCAACACCGAAAGGTACAAATGGGTCTACTGATTAAGTAAAGTCATATTCACGAATCACACGTTCGTAATATCCATGATGTTCTATCTATTTATCTATCCTATGTTCTATATGGCAACTGTGTAACAATATCAGCAATTTTTTTGTCTAATATATTTCCAGTCTTCTCTAAAATTCTAGAAAAGTGGACATTTTCTGTGGGTACCTTTGGTTTATTCTTAAATATTGAAACATTATGAAATGGAGTATATTTATCATATGACTCTTTGTATAGGTAGCTTCCAAATTCATCGATTCGAATCCACTTAATGCCATCTCTGAAGCGGACCTTTTGATTAAGTAAATTTTTTTTTCTGGTTATCAGGCCAAGCTCAGTACCTAATTTATCAAGGCCATGAAAATAGGTTTCTATATCATTAACCATACAATTCTTACCAATGGCAGATTTAATTATTTCCCGGTACTGTTGTACATGGAACTATAGTTCCATGTCTTCTAAGCACTTTTTCAATTCTTCCGAACTCCCGATCAGAGTCCAAATACGTGTGGCCGACTTCAGAAAATTTATGATCTGTTTTGTCAAAATAACCTCGAACTATCATTAACTGATACAAAATAATCAAATTAAAATTTTTATTTTGACCACCGCAAGACTCCGACCATGTTACTAAATGTTGTTTATATTTAACATCATCACATGTCTGAATAAAATTCCACAAGCAGTTTCCAATTTCAGAACTACCTCTACCTGCTACATCCTCTGTCCGTGTTTGAAAAACAGATCTTTGCCCATTTACTGTCACAACATGGATACCCAAGTTATATAACCATATTTGGTGCAAATAAAAAGCTTTTGATGTTGTTATCTTTGGCAAAGGCATAGTTTGCTGCAAATCCATTGTAATGTAACACACAGTATTATCGTTTTTTGCTTTAGTGCAGTCATTACACATCAAGTTGAATCCTATCTTAATATTCTCATGGTGTTCTTCACTAGCTTGCCCTGAATCACAAATACTGCATATATCGCTCTTTGGATGGCTAAACGATAAATTAAATTCTGTAGAAAAAACTTTGACATATGATGATTTTTTTATAAAATACATTTAGGGTTTTTGTTTTTCCTTGCATTTAGCAATATACAATCGATACATGATTGACATATTAAGATTAGGTGGCAGATATTTTTTGTTGGGGTTACTGGTGCGTGAGTAGTGGGACTCTTCTGCAGGGAATTCTAAAATATGATTCATTATCACCTGTTTTACAAGATCATTTAATTTGTTTGGCCTATTACAGTGTCGACTACGTTTATCGAGAGATGGAGCTGATGCTCCACTGGCTAGCTTGCCTTTAATGACATCTAACTTTTTCATTCCTATTTGATATAACGAACACAATGGTTTTTTGTACACAAAAATTTCTTCGTTATTGAATACAAGAGTATATCGATACGATACAGATTTGTGTTTTATTGCATCTCTTCTGATGCTTGCTACCGGTTTAGGAATAAATCTTTTAAATAGGAGAGCATTTTTCCATTAATATCAAGTGCATAAATAGTATATTACTTTATGAGGCGGAGAAGCATGACTTTTCTTGACGCGCCCGATATTACGCGCTGAACGAAGTGAGGCGCGTAATAGAGGGCAAGTCAAGAAAAGTCGCTTCTTTGCCGAATAAAGTATACTATTTTTTCTTCAAACGTAGCAATTTTCAACCATAAATAGTACAATTCATACGCTATTTTTACTCAAAATTAACTGTGACAACTATCAAAGTCGTCTAGATGTTTTTTTTTTTTTTTCTGAAAAATGGCTTTGGCAGAGCCAATTAGCCAGACTTGTTTGTGTTTATTGTTAAAATCGTCTGAATTTCAATTATTATTGATTGCAGATTCATAGTCAAATGTTAGTACTACATATAGCTAATATTTTTATGGATAGGTACATACATTTTGTTTTGATATATTTTTATTTCGTTTTTTTTTTATTCTTTTATTATTTTCTTGTTTTTTTTTGTTTTGTTTTGTTTTGTTGCTGTTTTGATTTTTTTTTGTTTTTTGCTTTTTTTTGTTCTTTTTTTTTGGATTTATTTTTTTGTTTTTTGTTCTATTTCTATTTTCTTAATTCTTTTGTTTTTTTTTAATTTGTGGTATACTTTTTTTTTTGTTTTTTTTTTGTTTTTTTTTTGTTTTTTTTTCAAACCACATTAACAGATTACGCCTATATACTATTTACAACTTATATTTACATATTTTAACATGTTTGTAAATGCAATGAAGAATTTCCATATTATTTGAAAATATTAAAAGATTAAGGTTTGTTGGAAAACAACACTTAGAATTTATTAATTCCTTATAAAGTTCGTTTATATTAATAATTTGTAAATCACATTCTAATATAATATGTGTTAGATCGCCTATTTTACCACAAGTACAATTGGGAGTATTTGATAAGCCTATTCCATGCATGTAAGATGGCGTAAGAGCATGATTTGCTCTCAGCCGATTAATGGTCTTTATAAAATGTCGATTAGATTCTGTGTAGAACCATCTTATAGAGGGTATCCTAGTGTTACAATGATAAAAGTTTAAGCCAGTCTTACATTCTCTGTAATGTAAATGCCAATTATTTTTAAGTTTTTGTCTACTAACGGTGTCAATATCTGTCGCTGGAATTAAATTTCTGTTTACTTTTTCTCCAAGCATGTATGCTGATTTAGCCAAATTGTCAACGATCTCATTGCCTTTTATTCCCGAATGGCCCTTGATCCATGTAATTGTTACATTTAATCCTAATTGTATAGTTTCATAAAGAATTTTAAGAATTTCCAGTTCAATGTGGTTTATTTGTTTAACTGTTTGAATGTTGTTAAATCTGTCGACCACGCTTTTACTGTCAGTAAATATAACATAGTTGCTAGTCGGATTCAGTACTACATACTGAAGAGCAAACATTATTGCCATCATTTCTGCTGTGTATATTGAGCATTCACCGGGTAAGCTATACTGGTGATGGTAATTTTTATTTTCGTGGAACATTGCACAGCCCGTTCCATTTGCATCTTTTGACCCATCAGTAAAAATGTACTGATAATTTGTCCATTTTTCTTTAATGATTATATCAAACATATTTGGGAGTCAATGTGAGTTTAAGTAACATATCCTAACCTTTCTAGAAAATAGTGTTTTTGCCATTTCACCGTAGTAGGGCGGAATTTGGCTTTTATAGAGAATATCGTTATATTTTACCGTACTTAGATAGCTTTCTACCAAAGGTATAGATTTTTTAGTTCTCCAGTACCTATGGGTGAGGTCTAAAACTGATAGCTCATTAAGATCTTGAAGGTATTTACAATTTTTGGACATAATTCGGACTGTGAATTTGTCGCTAAGAAATTGGCGGCGTAAATGCAATGGAGGTTCCACCGCTTCATTTTCCATTATTTGGACTGGAGTGGATTTTAAATAACCTAGGCATAATCTCAGGCATTTATTTTTTTGAATTTCAAGTTTGTTTAGATGTGTATTGGACGCTGATCCAAATAAATGACAGTTATAATCGAAAATCGGCCTGATCATGTTACGGTAAAACATCAAAGCAATATTTGGGTCTGCTCCCCAATTTGTTTTACAGAAAGCTCTTAAAATGTTTATTGCGTTTTCTGATTTTTTGACAATTTGATGAATGTGATCTTTCCATAACAATTTCCTGTCTAGATAGGTACCAAGATACTTAATACAGTTTTTTATAGGGAAATTAAACTTTCCCACATTAAGATTGCCTTGTGGAACTCTATGTTTTTGTGAAAAGTAACACACCTCAGTTTTTGTGTCGGAAATTGATAAACCTATTTCTTCATAGTACTGATTTACGATTTCTAATGTGATTTTCAAATTATCCTCACAGGTACTTAACAATTTTCCTGCTGTGTATAAAACAACATCATCAGCATATTGAAGAATTTTTGTATGGTTCGGTATACTAACTTCAAGATCTATGTTGTACAGGATGTATAAAATCGGGCTTAAAATACTCCCCTGTGGCAATCCAATATTAGTGAGTCGAGAGTATGAAAATTCCTCATTATTAATTTTTAAAAAAGTTAGTCTGTTAGAATACAAAGATTTTAAAAAGAGAGCAAATGATCTAGGGATTCCAATATACAACATTTTTTGGTAAAGAATGTTTAAATTAACATTATCAAAAGCAGCAGAAACGTCAAGGAACGCAGCTGCTGTAGACTTATTTGACGTAAAATTAAGCTGAATTGAAGTAACTAGAGCTGTAGTTGCGTCTTGAGTGGACCTAGACTTGCGAAAACCATATTGGGAACTTGGAAGTATACCATCGTGTTCTAGCCAATGTTCAAATCTATTTTTAATTATTCTTTCAAATGTTTTTAAAACACATGAAGATAAGGAGATAGGTCGGTAAGAACTTGGATCACGTTCTGGTCTGCCAGGTTTTTTAATCGGAATTACCAGGTACTCTTTCCAACTATTTGGTACTGGTGTCTTATTTTTCCAAATATTGTTGAAAATGTTTACTAGTGAAATTTTATATTCTATAGGTAAGTTGTATAACAGCGAATATGACACATTGTCAATACCTGGAGAAGTATTATTTCTTTGTTCAAGGGCTCGATGCAATTCCCATAAATGAAAATTTTCGTCAAAATTGTGGTTTTGTCGGGGTACTGTTTGGATATGTTCTTGTACAGTGTCGTCATTTGGAACCCATGCCGGTGCAATTTTTCTATGGAATTCCTGCAACCATGTATCTTCGGGATCAATAGGTACTTTGTTGGCTTGTTTGCGGTTTTTAAAACAATTAACTTTTTTCCAGACATCTTTTATTGGTGTTCTTGAGTTAAGGCTTTCGCAAAAATCAATCCAATTTTTCTTTTTCTTCTGTTTGAAGATTTTCTTTGCAATAGCATCTAGTCGTTTATACTCCATTAGGTTTTGGAGCGTTGGATTTTGTTTATAATTTATAAACGCATGTTTTCTATTTTCAGCTGCTAACTGACAATGATTGTTCCACCATGGTTTCGGAATATGACCTGTGTTTTTTTCTTTAATGGAAGAATGTTTTGGGATAGCGACGTTGGCTGCTTGGTTTATATTTGTCAACAATTCTTCGTAGATTAATGGTATTTTCATTGTTTCCAAAGTACTGGTATAGATCATCCAATTGGCTCTGCTAAGGTTCCATATTCTATGTTTTCTACTGGATGTGGCTTCTGCTGCGGAGAAACTTTGTGATGAAAAAATAATTGGCACATGATTAGATCCATAAGGTTCTTGTAGAGTATTCCAACGAAAATGAGAGGCGATATCTCGGGAACAAATGGTTAAGTCTACAGCAGAAGGTTTATTGGAAATAGCAAGAGTGGGGGATCCGTCGTTTAAATATTCTAAATTACAGTATTCTATAGCATCTAGAAGATCTTTACCTAATTTATCATCAACTTCGCAGCCCCATGCCAAATTGTGTGCGTTAAAATCGCCTCCAATTATAAATGGTTTTGGTATATTTTCTAAAAAATTGATCCATTGTTGAATTAAAACTTTATTCCTGGGTTCATTATATAGAGAAATTATATGTAAAGGTTTCTTGAAATGTGAAATTTTTATTGAAATACACTTATATGTAAACGAATACGTATTTTGAAAATTTATTTCTTCATATATGATGTTGGATTTCAAAAGGATTGCACAACCGCCATATCCATCAGGGCGATCAGCTCGAACACAATTAAATTCTTTAAAATTATAATATTTTCCCGGTTTGAACCAGGTTTCAGATAATAGAGCTATAGTGATGTCGTTCTGATGAAGTAAATATTCTAAATTTTCTTTATTGGCAACTGCTGAACGACAGTTCCACTGTAATATGTTTATTTTATTTAAGTCTGCGAATTTGATGCTAGATTTTGGTTAAAATGGTTACTAATTATCTGAATTACATCAGCTTTTGAAATATTAAAATTATTATTTTGTTTAATTGAATTAATAATTGTAAGAACCGAATCTAAAATGACATTTATTACAGAAGAATTTAACTCTTCTGACCGTGAATCTGCAATGTTTAAGTTTTTTTGGTAAAATTGACTTTTAACTATTCCCTCAGGATGTTTTGGAATGGAAACTGTAGATACTATTTCTTTTCTAGCTATATCAGTTGGGTCTGAATTATTTGGTTTCTGCCTTTTATTCGGCCTACTGGTATTTGTGTGAGGATTAAATATGAATTTAGCAAAATTATTTCCTTGGGAAGAAGTACAAGGTTGTGAATTTTGTGGAAAATTTGTATCATTGTTGGCTGTATTGGTCCTAAGAACACTAGCATATGAATTCTTAGGCACTTGTTTATTTGCATCGTAAAAATTAACATTTGTTAAACCCATCGTCTCTTTTATTAACTTTTGTCGTGTAAATTCTGGGCATGCGCTTAAGTTTGTGGTCAAATGATTCCCCTTACAACTAAAACATACTTGTGTGAACTCAACTTTTGTACAATTCTTTGAATTATGGGTTTCTTGGCATCTGTTACATCTTGGCTGACTCCTACATTGATTTCCCAAGTGGCCGTATCTAAGACAGTTAAAACATAACAAAACTTTCTGTTTATATATTTCAACTTCTTTAATAACCTTATTGATTACTATATATTTAGGTAAAGTTTGCGATTTAAAGGTCACAATACAAGATTTAGTAGGGACATATTCGACAATTTTTTCCTCATTAACAATTTTTTCTACTTTACGCGTAATTCTTTTAACGTTTGCAATTTCAAATATGCAATGACTATCATACTGTTTAATTCTATTTTTAATATACTCTTCCGATAAATCTGTGTCTATATCCCTAATAACTCCTTGTCTGTGTAAAATAAATTTTGGAATATACAGATCTAAATTATTTAAACGAAATATTTCTAGAGTTTTGTTTTTAATGAGGTTATTGGCAGTTTTATAATCTTTGCATTTGACTCTAATTCTATTTCGGCCAATGGCGTCTATACTTGAAATCATATTGTCTGCTTCAGGAAAGTTAGACAAAATAATTTCACCAATCTTTAAAGGATTTAGTTTACCTTTAAACTCAGTAGAGCTATTCTCGATATATACATGATATGGGCCTAGATCATTACTATTGAATAAAAATGCTTGCCTTACCTGTTTTATTACTTTTTGTTGTGTCTCATTCAGATTGATTGTATTTGCATTATTAATCAAATTAATTGGAATTGGAGTACTTACAGAAATATCCATTTCGGCATCACTTTGACTATCGAATATATTTCCAGATATAGCTGGTTTTGTGGGTTTTTTGGGGTCAGGGGGTTTCCCCCCGCTATTGACACTCATATGGTTGGTGGTTCAACAAACGATATTGCTGTTAGAATGCAACAAATTTCACAATTTAAAGCACAATATTAATTGTATTTCTAATTGTACGTCTAATTTCTATGAATACTACTACGGAACTGTATTTAATACTATTTAAATCTCTAAAAAATTATAAGGAACTTCAAAAAGCGTGTTTCAACTTTGACAGTTTTTTGACAGATCGTCTAGATGTTAGAAATTAAAATAATTAAGTCGTCGGTGGGATTTGCGTCTCCCTGGTTACAGTTGTTTGCAATTATTAAAGACAGCTTATTGTTGTTGCAACCGCAAGCTCAAATTTAGTGCGAAAATGGAAAACCTAAACGAAATTGAGTCCGCGGCTAATGATGCAGTAGCACGTTTGGGACCCTCCAAGTCCGGAATAAAGTATCGGTTAGCGTACAAGCACTTCCAAGAGTGGTGCGATACAAGAGGAGTACGGCAAGTTACCGAAGACGTTTTACTGGCATATTTTAATATAATGGAAAATGAAAATAAATGGAAATCTTCTACAATGTGGCCACGATACTCTATGATAAAATCCGAGTTAGTTATTAGAAAAAATGTCGATATAATCAAATTTTTAAGGTTACGTGCCTTTCTCAAAAAAACAAGCGAAGGATATACTGTAAAGAAGTCTAAAGTTTTCACTAAAGACGAGTTTGATAAATTTTTGTTTGAAGCGCCAGATAAGTTGTATTTAGGATTAAAGGTAAAAAAAATTATATTGCAAAGCATGTAGTATACTCTACTAAATTATAAAAATATTTCAGATTGTTTTGTTAATTGGGGTTACCGGCGCCTATCGATGCGACGAAATGGTAAAAATGAAGACTGTGGACATTGAGGATAAAGAAAATGTAATAATTATCAAAATCTCAGACAGTAAAACACGACAAATTAGATCTTTTACGATAATTGGTCAAAACTACATTAAACTGTATAAAAAGTATGCATCACTGCGGCCTGAAAATTTCACAGAAAACCGATTTTTTATCAAGTACCAAAATGGAAAGTGTTACCGAAGCGTCATGGGAATACATTCGATCAGCGCAGTAGCCCAAAAAGTAGCTAGTTATTTAAATTTAAACGATGCAACCGCATACACGGGTCACTCTTTACGACGAACTTCAGCAACACTTTTAATTGATGGAGGCGGAAATCTAGAATGCCTCAAACGACATGGGGGCTGGAAATCAAGCACGGTTGCCGAAGGATATATAAAGGATTCAATAAGAAATAAGAACGATAATGCTCAAAAAATTTTAAACCCTCATGATTCGCCAACATCGGGAATGATTGCTGAAAGTTGTTTTTGACCATCAGTATCATCAACAATTACCAATGCGTATCAAGAGTCGGGAACATTTTTGCACGGTTTCAATTTTGAAAATACCTCATTAACTAATTGTAATTTTAATATTACTATAAATAAAAATGATGTTTAATTGTTGTTAATGACATTTGTATTTGTTGCTTTGTGACATGTTTCATATTGTTGCCATGACAACATTTTTCCCCCCGCCGTAAAGAAATGGGAAAAAAAACTGCTGCCGGCGGAGACATCAAACTTTGACAGGATCAAGTTAGATAAGTAATGTCATCATTATTTGGCGTTTGAAGAAAAAAATATTTAATATTGATTCTCGTTTTTCATCCTTAAATTTACTGCTGCATTTTAGTCTGCATTTTTCCGTATACAGATTTTCTAAACGAGCTATTTTTTCTGGTACAATTTTACCTGTGCTGGATGTGTAGGCTTGGCCTTGTTCTCTAGCAAGTCACGCCTTTCTTCTTTTCCATGCATCGGGATTTCTTACCCTAAGCTTGCTATAGTTTTTATTTTGATTGGAAAACTTTTAATTCTTTTTGTCCCTTTTTTCGTTATGCTAGCATTAAAAATGTTTATATTTTCAGCGGTGTTTGTTGCCTCTACAGATAATGTCTAAAGATTATTCATTGAACTGAGCTCTTCTAAGTTTACGCTTGTAATAATTTCTTCTGCTTCAAGATTTCCCACTCCCTGTTTATTATTTTCCCGACTACTTACTCCAATACTTGCTAATTTTACACTGTCACCGTTGTCACTAGATTCCTCTTCGCCTGGAACGTATTCACTACCACTTGATTCAAATAAACATGACACAGGTGAATCCAATCATCATCAGACATTTGTTGAGTGTCAACTAAAAAGTACCAGTATTGAAACTGAAAATATTAAAACTTAAGTATTAAGACTTGAATAATTCATACTTTCACACTAATAAAAAAATAATTACCTTCCATCTTATTTTCAATGTTAATATTTAAAGAACTCGAATCTCTATCTTCTTCATTAATGGAATTTTGTACCATTTTCACCCCTTTTAGCACTCTTTCACTGGAAATATATTCAATGCCACTTGATGCATACATATGTGTCATTGGTAAATCGGAAATCTATTATTTATTAGGTAATATGTGTTGAGCATCAACTAAAAATTAAATTTCGTTATGTAGAATAATTACTTTTGTTTACTTTCAGTAATAATTAAAAAAATACGCACCTTCTATTTCATTTACTGGTAAATCAGTATATTGTGCTTGCGCCTTTTCAACCAACCTTTTTCCGCGTTGAGACATATTTTTATACCTTCTAAGCGAGAGAAATTATGTTAAAAATTACTCCTCGACAGTCGACTAAATTCAGTAGAGGAATGACGCTAATAGCATTATTACTTATCTATAGTACCCTACAGTATATTACATATCTATGCGCGAATATTTCTGTTGTGTTCCGTTTCACTTAACGTTTATTATGATCTCGAGACATCAGGCGATGAATAGAGGAAGCAGTGTTGTCATTTGAGATGTGTAATAAGCTACAATAGGTAGCTTATGAATGGAAAAAGACGTTATGTGCCCATGACTCCTTATTCCAGTATTTATTAATAATTTTACTGTACTTAAAACCTTATGCGTTTGTGTATTGCCGTTAATATTTAAAACATTCTTGCATGACAAAACTAAGTTTTTAAAAAACTGTTACATAACACCTTCTTCCACTTGGCCCTTCAATTCTTATATCGCTCACTGGATGCAATAATGGCACATCTAATAAATTAGACTTTATAAAAAATAAAAGTTTTGTAATTTAAAAATAGTAAATTGAGATTTTTGTTAATATTTTTTTGTCAGTTTTAAATATTTTTCTCATGTTTTGTTATTTATAAAAAAAGCATATAAAATGAAAATAAAATTGTTTTTTTCTTTATTTTAGAGAAAAAAATTTATATTATTAAAAATGTGTCATTATTGATATTTATATTTTCTTTAAAACAATTATTAAAATAAGTAACAAATTGAAGACGAAGAATATAAAAATAAATAAAAAAAATGCTTTTATTGAGATTTTTATTCGACAAAATATTACAACTCGTTTCTGTAAAAATACCTTATTTCTAGAAAAATAAAAAGCAACAAACTATAACAATAAAAAACCTAAACATTTTGAAAAAACTGACTCTATAAGTTTCTATAAAGAAAAATACTACCTAATAATATTTTTGTATAACTAAATCAACCCTTTAAAATATGTTCTTAACTTATTTTGAACACACTGTTATGGCTTTTAAGTGTGCGACAAAACATTAAAATTATAGATTGCAAAAAAATAAGGTAATAAAACAGAATAACAGAAATAGAAACAGAAAACAGAATATAAAAATAGTGCATTCTTCTTCTGCTTAAATAGGAAAAATCTCAACACAAACAACGCAAAGTTTGTTGCTGTTGATTATTATTCTTTATAGGGTTTGAGACAGTTATAAAAATGTGCATGGCTCTTTTTAATAGCATTGGTCCTCAATAATTCCATTAGGTCTTCATATTTTCTTTTAGGTATCTCTAGAGGCGCTTTGTAAACACATTCTAATTTTATGTTTCTAAAATTCAGAGAGGCAGTGTTGCTTGTTCGCAGATTTTTTCTTGGTTTCTGTTTCAACTTTAAACACACATACTTCACACTTCACTAAACTTCACAGTATCATTTAAAGAGTCTTTAGTAAAATTTAAGGAGGTTTGCAAAGTCAACTTTTTTATATCAAAAAAGTCATCCTAACTTATTTCCACTAGTGTAAAAGGTTCTCCGGTTTTCCTTGCCGTCTGCACTAATGTTACGTACTGATCTGGTGTTGAAATTGGCCCTGATCTAAGACTCCTTTTTATATTTTTTTTTCTATGAGGGAGTGGATATTGTCTCCTTCATTTTGAGTATGTTCAATAACCAGGTACTTATGAGTAATTAATTTTTTCTTCAAACGTCAAATAATGATGACATTACTTATCTAACTTGATCCTGTCAAAGTCTGATGTCTCCGCCGGCAGCAGTTTTTTTTCCCATTTCTTTACGGCGGAGGGAAAAATGTTGTCATGGCAACAATATGAAACATGTCACAAAGCAACAATACAAATGTCAATAACAACAATTAAACATCATTTTTATTTATAGTAATATTAAAAGTACAATTAGTTAATGAGGTATTTTTAAAATTGAAACCATGCAAAAATGTTCCCGACTCTTGATACGCATTGGTAATTGTTGATCATACTGATGGTCGAGAATAACTTTCAGTAATCATTCCAACGTGCTACTGCATCATTAGCCGTGGACTCAATTTCGTTTAGGTTTTCCATTTTCGCACTAAATTTGCGCTTGCGGTTGCAACAACAATAAGCTGTCTTTAATAATTGCAAAAAACTGTCAAACAACTGTAACCAGGGATACGCAAATCCCACCGACGACTTAATTATTTTAATTTCTAACATCTAGACGACTTTGATAGTTGTCACAGTTAATTTCGAGTAAAAATAGCGTATGAATTGTACTATTTATGGTTGAAAATTGCTACGTTTCAAGAAAAAATAGTATACTTTATTCGGCAAAGAAGCGACTTTTCTTGACTTGCCCTCTATTACGCGCCTCACTTCGTTCGGCGCGTAATATCGGGCGCGTCAAGAAAAGCCATGCTTCTCCGCCTCATAAAGTAATTTACTATTTTCTTCAAACGTCAAATAATGATGACATTACCTATCTAACTTGATCCTGTCAAAGTTTGATGTCTCCGCCGGCAGCAGTTTTTTTTCCCAGTTCTTTACGGCGGAGGGAAAAATGTTGTCATGGCAACAATATGAAACATGTCACAAAGCAACAATACAAATGTCATTAACAACAATTAAACATCATTTTTATTTATAGTAATATTAAAAGTACAATTAATTAATTAGGCATTTTCAAAATTGAAACCGTGCAAAAATGTTCCCGACTCTTGATACGCATTGGTAATTGTTGATGATACTGATAGTCGAGAACAACTTTCAGCAATAATTTCCGATGTTGGCGAATCATGAGGGTTTAAAATTTTTTGAGCATTATCGTTCTTATTTCTTATTGAATCCTCTATATATCCTTCCTTCGGTAACCGTGCTTGATTTCCAGCCCCCATGTCGTTTGAGGCATTCTAGATTTCCGCCTCCATCAATTAAAAGTGTTGCTGAAGTTCGTCGTAAAGAGTGATCCGTGTATGCGCTTGCATCTTTTAAATTTAAATAACTAGCTACTTTTTGGGCTACTGCGCTGATCGAATGTATTCCCATGACGCTTCGAAGTGAGTGCTTCTCCGCCTCATAAAGTAATATACTATTATTTTACTGTAATTGGCTAATGCATAAAAGTAAGCTGCTAGTACAAATTTGTTTTTCTGCTGTCACGAACAATTATCTGAATAAAATACACCCTCCAAATTATTTCCCTCGTATTCTTCGAATTTTCGTTGCAGATATTTTAAGAGATATGACCCTTATTTATATAGGTCCACGTTTTCCTTGTCCCTCATGCCACATAAAACAATATACAGAGCATTGCCCTTTACTCGCCAGGTCGCAATAGTTTTGACTTATATTAAGACGTGGAGACATAACCTTTTGGAAGTGGTAATGTAGCTTCTAAGTCAAAACAGTCAACCGTATAAGATTTAGATATTTTATCCTTTCCATCAAATTTCCATCGCTTTCTTTTCTTCTTCATCCGCGTGTTCAAAAGCAACACACTTTTGGCATTGATCCTTCTTAGGAACAAAGAATGCCAAGTTGTATTCATAATTAAATACATACCTGTATGTACTTAGACTGACAAATTGTTTGTACTGACAAACCAGATCTGACCAAACAACTATTAAAACTAATCCAAAAAATAATAGAATGAAACAGAATTTCTCAAGAATGGAGATCAAGCATCCTAATACCTTTCTTCAAAAAGGGAGACAAATCGGACCCGGAAAATTACAGAGGAATTAATTTATTAAACACAACACTAAAATTAACAACCAAAGTGATAACAAATAAATTGAATGAACTTGTAAGTGCAACAGAAATCATTAAAATACAACAAACCAGCATATCTATGTTTCATGGACCTTAAAAAGGCATTTGACCGGGTCAAATTAAAAGACGTTATCCACTAACTGTATGCAAGATATATATCTCTAGGAATAATCAAAATGATCGAAAATATCTACCAAAACAACACAATAAAAGTAAAAGTAGAAGAAGAACTTACCGACCCTACTGAAGCTGGCAATGTGGTAAGACAGGAAGATTCCCCGAGTCCTCTATTGTTCAACCTGAAAAAAGATGAAATCATAAAAAAAGTAAGAACTAAAAAAGGATAAATGGAGCGAGATGTAAATTGGAGCGGGGAGGTAAAATAATAGAACAAGTGATGAAGTTTAAATATCTAGGCATCACATTATCTAGCTACGGAAAGTTCGAAACCGAAGTGGAAGATCAAGTAAATAGAGCAAACAGAGCCGCAGGCTGCCTAAATGAAACAATATGGAGAAATAAAAATATCGGGAAAGAAACGAAAGGTAGAATTTACAAAACAGTCATCAGACCAATAATGACCTACGCAGCAGAAACATGACCGACACAAATAGGACAAAAAGGATGTTATAAACAGCAAAGATGAAAACACTTAAAAAATTGATGGTAAGACACTATGGAACAGAGCTAGATGTATAGATATACGACGTAGAAGCAAGGTGGAAGACATCACAAACTGGGTAAGAAATAGAAGAGTAGAATGAAACGGATGCAGAGCCGAATGACAACAAATAGAGTAGTAAAGACTACAAGAGACGGTTCCCGCACATTGAAAAAAGACAGAGTCATGTCTATATAAAAAGAAGAAGAAGAAGAAGATATTATTTTGTTCAGCTGTTTTAGCTCTTCAAAGTTTCTGTAAACTTATTATTATTTATAAAGTAGGAAAGATTATTGTAACACAAAACAAAATTTATTTTAAATATCTCAGTTTACTGTACATTTTATATTTTTATGAAAAGTTGAAAAATAGTTACAAACGGTAGGAGACTCTGACTTGTTCGTGGTCTGTTGTTCAATAGTAGTTGAGGTTGCGCACTGTCAAAATAGACAGGACTTGGTTGCACATTACTATATGGAGTAGATGTAGGAGAAAAAGCATTAATTTGCACAGAATTCCTACACAGGGTTCACATTTGACCTTCAAATAGTATATCGTTAATGGCCTTTAGTGAAACTCAATGGAAGGATTGTGTCTCCCATTGAGTTTCACAAAACTCCATTCTTCAAAAGTAGTCGTCTGGATAAAGCTGCTGAATTTATATATATAAAATTCTTGTAACCGTGCTGTTTCCATACTTTCGATACAGTAACATTGATAACAGCTAACTCTCTAGCAACCCTTCAACTTGAATGTGTTCAATCTACCTCGATTGTTGCACAAATTTGTGTATTCCGGTACTTATTCTCTTTCCTCAACTTTTTCTGGTGACACTTCTTGAGCAAGATTTTCTGCAATTTTGAGGCAATAACAACTCTCAACATTTCTAACAATATTATGAACTGACAGTACGCAATGAATTGGTCTCCCCTCAAAAACATAGAAAATAAATCTACATATTGTCCAGAATTACCGCCATAAAAGCATTTTATTATTGGAACCTTTTCTGCGGGCGTGTAAATAGACATGTTGTTCACAAAAATAAATTAAAAATCTACGCTCTTATTGCTCTAAACAACCACTGTATAATGACAAATTATTGGTGACGCGGCAAAGGAGGTTCGTTGAAAGTCGACAGAGCGCAGTGTTGCCATTTATAATGTGTATATTTAATTTAAATCTTAACGTACTCTATCTCCCGTATAATCCAATCCTTCCTAGTTTCACAGCACAAGCTTGATGATGGAGTACAAATAGAAAATTCCGAAATGGGTTGCAGAAACAAAACACTATTTAATACTTGGGTGTTACAATTGACAGAACGCTAAACTTTAAAGAGCATCTTACTAAGACTGCTGCAAAACTCCGAACTCGTAACAACATCCTGCAAAAGCTCTGCGGCACTACATGGGGCTCCTCAGCACCCACACTTAGATCGACCGCATTAGGACTGGTATACCCCGTAGCGGAATACTGTGCATCAGTATGGATAAACAGTCCACATACTCACCGTGTTGATGTCCAACTCAACCAAGCCATGCGAACTATATCGGGCACAATCAAGGCCACGCCCACTTACTAGTTACCAGCTTTGAGTCATATAGCTCCACCACCCATCCGCCGGGAACATGCCCTTGTCAGAGAATTTACAACAATCAATACTGATCCTGAGCTCCACTCCCATGTCGGAACTTCCGCCAGAGACATAAATAGGCTCCGTTCAAGACCCGCCTCTAAAAACAGCAAAAAGGCTAGTAGATCAAAACTTTAATGTAACTGAACGGTGAAGAGAACAATGGGAGAATAACGCTGCACCAGCTAACTGGAACATGCCACGTATTACAAGCAAACCTGAGGGCTTCAACCAACCGAGACGAATTTGGACCATACTCAATAGAATAAGGACGAACTGTGGCAGATGTTCCGACTCACTTTTTAGATGGGGAAAAATACAATCACGAAATTGCGACTACGGCGCCGAAAGGCAAACAGTAAAACACATGGTAGAGGAATGCCCGATTAGATCCTATAACGGCAACCCGGCAATCAATCGAATATATTTATAATCTAGATGTTTGATATATGTATATATATATATATATATATATATATATATATATATATGTATATATATATGAACCTGTGATGTAGCCATGCGCTAAATAAAAAATAAACACTATTTAAGACCAAATAAAGTATTAAGTTTGTAACCTGGTTTGAAGAGGTTTACTCTCCGGACGCTGGAACTCACTTAAAGCATGGGTGTATGTTACCTGAAGTAAAATTTAATTGAAATATTAAACATCAAATAATAATAATAACATTATGTACAATCTTTGGTAACTTTATATTATATTTTTAAACGGTTTTTACCCTAATATTTTGGTGGCTCAGGCATGTGAACTTGTATTTTTAACCTGATGATGGAACTGTTGTTCCGAAAACGTTCGTGTTTTTGATGTAGTCCTTTTAAGGGTTTTTTAAATATACCCATTTACAAATATTTAACCTCTTTTTTGTGATACGTGGTATACAGCCAGCTTCAGGAATTATTTTCCTTGTGGATTTTTAAATAAAATATTGTAAGTAGAAACATTTATTTCCACATCTTTTTGTAAGGTTGTTATGTTACATGGTGTTGTAGAGAAAAAATTAGTAAACTTGTGTATGTAGTTTAAAATCTCACAAATTATAATTTTTATGAGAAATATTTAAAGCCATTTATTTGGGGTGTAACTAACAGACGGAAACTCGATTTTTTGTTACAAACTAGTTACAATATAACTGGTTACCGAAAATCAAGTTTAACTTTATTTCTGGCGAAATTAACGGAGTGTACGTTAATTAAAATCCCGGTGTGCTATTTCAATGTTTCAGTAATTGCAACATAAATGTGAGCTCGTTTCCTAAAATCGTTTTACTTGTTTTATAGTATAATAAAAACTTGGGGAAGCACATATTTGAAAGTAAATGTTGATTTTAGAAGAACTGGAAATTGGGGCATATTAAGTGATATTCAGATAACTTGATTTCTTGCAGTGTTGTTCAATAATTCTTACTGTTTTTTTCTGAAATTTTCTTAGCTGTTATTTGACGATCTCATCGATCTCTTTTAGATAGTATTTTTTTTTTGATAGCCTGTAATTTTACAGAAAGGAAAACAACAACGACATAATTATATGATCAAATAAGTGAAAGTGACTACCGTCTTGTTCTCATATAATAACTAATTAGATATGCGAAGGTTAATAAAACATGTTTTTATTTAATATATTATACGGCAAATACCCAACAATGAAAAGACGTAAGAGCAAACAATACAAAAAAATTACTAAAATAATTCAAGAAAACAAAAGTTTAAAAGTTTTGAGGCGAAATATGAACAACATAGGCAACAAAAATATGTACAAAATAAAAAACATAGATAAAAACATTACTACTAATACAACCAAAATCCTTGAGGTTCTCGAATCCTTTTATCGCGAAATGTATGAGAGCACCGACGAAAGGCAAGATCAGCCTATGTCCAAAAGCACAAACCAGGGATTAGAATTAATGCAAGAAATAACCCATACTCCATACGAAATCAAAACGGCACTTTTAGAAATGAAAAATAATAAATCCCCTGGCGATGACGGAGTTGTGATCGAAGCTATCAAACTAGGTGGAAATAAAATTATCCAGGTGTTGGCCAAGCTTTTCACCGAATGCATCTACCAAGGAAAAACTCCTTCTCAATGGAACAATGCAGTCATTATTTTATTACCTACACAAGCAAGGAGACCTAACAGATTTAAAAAACTACCGTCCTATCTGTTTGCTTTCAGACATATATAAACTTTCACAAAAATTATCAAAAAAAGACTGGACACTAAATTACACTTCTATCAGCCTAGAGAACTAGCTGGATTTAGATCGGGATACAGCACTAACCACCACTTACTAGTAATAAAGAACCTTATAGAGAAGTCTGCAGAATGCAACAAACCATTGGCACTGATATTTGTCGACTAGGAGAAAACATTCGATACTATAAGCCATTAGAAAATGTTAAAAGCATTGACAGAATGCTGAATAGACTATCGCTATACTAACATAATTAAATATATCTACCAAAATGCCACAACTGGCAAAATACTATCTGAACAAGAAACAGAAATTCTGTAAACAGCTAGGAGTACGGCAAGGAAAGACCGTCTCTCCAAAGCTATTCACGACGCTTTTAGAACATACTTGTAAGAAGGCACATCTGAACGAGCATGGTATGGAGAGAAGTTCAGTCATTTGAGGTTTGCAGATGCCAACGTCCTTATAGCCGATCGTATGGATGATGCAATAATAATGTTTCAAAACTTATATCATGCTTCCTTGGAGGTAGGACTTAAAATTAATATGAACAAAACGCAAAAAATGACTAATCTGGTACTAAATTGAAATATTGCTGTTGATGGAAGGGATATTGTGCAGACTACATCGTATAAGTACTTAGGACATGAAATTCGATTGGGCACAGATAACCAGACATGTAAGCTCCCACGTCGCCTGGGCAGCGTTTGGTAAATTAAACCATATATTTAACTCGGATCTAACCATATGCCTCAAAAGGAAAATCTTCGACCGATGTGTGTTACCTGTACTCACTTATGGAGCGGAAACATTAACTTTCACAAAAAAGGTAGCTAATAAGATTCTCGTGTCTCAGAGGGCTATGGAGCGCCAGATATTGGGTGTCTCTCTAAGAAACCGAATCCCTAACGAATTGGGCAGGACACGTCAGATTATCAGACAAACAATAGACAAAACGTATTTTAGATTGAATACCAAGACAAGAAGCAATACTGAGCAGGGACCGTCCACTAACTAGATATATTTACAACCTGAAGCGTGTTAGCAATAACTAGATGCAAGCCGCACAAGACAGAGACAGATGGAAAGAGCTGCTGGAGACCTATGTTTAGCAGTGAACGCATACAGGTTGATGATAATGACGGCAAAACCACAAAAAAAATGAAAACTATTTTTATTAAGCATAAATTTAGTTTCTTCTTCTTGCGGCGGTGCAATATTAGAAACCCTAACGTTATCAAATATACGGACGAGTTGCTCACGGTGTTCACCTAATCGAGGAGGAGGACAAGCTGAAGGACTCTGTATAGGTCTCCTCTAAAAACATGCCCTGCAGGTATAAAATCTTTCTTATACTATTGTATCTATGGATTGTAATTGTATCTATGGATCTATATTGTAATTTATGGACGTGTTCCATAGAAGTCTATTTTTTGATGAAATCACATCAGGATGTACCTTGTATTAATAATCATGACATGCGCCAATCTTAAACCTGGTGATTAATTTTTTATTGAACAAAATCTGAAAAAATCGAGAATTTTTGCTTTTGGCGCCTATATTCTAGTCTTTAACTCGAGAAATATTAATCCTACAAAATAAAAATTATCGAACATAAAATATTCATTTTTTAAATTTACGTAATATTTGACTACCTCAAAATTGAAATTTTATTGTTTATTGTTTAAAAATAGCGATAATTAAGAAAAAAAGTGCAAAAGACAGAGTTTTTCTTTTTACATTTTTTCGACCCCTTAAATGTAACTTACAGCTTTCTACAACCACAAACGACCGACCACAAAAAGGATGCAAAAAAGTTTACTACTTTTACCGCGGGTTTCTTCCTAAAATCCCCCTGGTAGGGAGGTAAAATCGCAAAAAAATCGATTTACCAAGAATTTGTATGCTGTAGAAAAAAATGTTTTAAATAAAAAATGTAGCTAAGATAATTCTAAACAAAAATGTTTATTAACACTTTTTGTGCAAAATGAACCATTCTCTCACAAATAACGCTTGAAGTGACTGTCGATTTTGACTGTCAGTTACGCGCGTGATATCAATGTTCAATAAAATTTGTAAACTTTGAAAAATTAAACGCAAATATCGAGCACAATTTTAATAATCAAATCTTGCACAAGTACTTTCGCCTTCTACAGCATCATTAGGGGCATTTCGTCAAATTTGGGCTATTAAGCAAGCGCAGAATGAGATAAACATGTAATTAAACATAAATTGTACATAACACTTCACTAAAACAAGGACAAACAGTTTAAAATTATTTAAAAAATTATTCTACGCTACATTCTTGTCGGCAACAGGAGAGAGATCATCAAAATAATTATATACTAATGACAGTAAACCAAGAGATATTAGATATTAATTTTATTTCAGTTAGTTCAATAATGTCAGTGTCCCGTTTTACGTTTCGCTAAGTTTTTTTATATATTTACAATAGTCTTTTGTTCCTAACCATGCACATTTTAAAATCGGTTTCCTGTCGAAACGTTGATTTCAATGGACAATAAAATTTAGTTCCAAGTTTAATATTATTTATTGAACCTAAATCCAAGAAATACTAAATAATAATTATGATCTAATTGGCAAATTAAAACAAAAAATTTATTTAATGAAGTAGTTTAAGTTATAATATAAGATTCTGCTGTAACGTTTCTATCAAATTGCTATAATAAGTGTTTAAAAAAATGTTTTTTGAATGTTGTAATAGTTCTTGAGTTTATTTTTTAGATATGAGCATACAATGTCTAGTAACCATGTGTTGAAGATATAGGTACAGTATTACTGAATTTTTCAGTATTGATAACACAACTACTATTAACTATTTAAACTACGAGACAACGAATATATTTAGTCTTTACGAGATAAAATCACTAGCATTTAAAAAAGATTTTATGATTTTTATCAATGATTTATTGAATAATTTGGAAAAATCCTCGATAAAAACAACAACAATATATCTTGAAATACAGTAAAAAATAATTTTGTTTGAAATCAGTGAATGAATCAGTGAGTCAATCATGAAAAAGTTTGAATCAAACCATAACATAACCTTAAAGTATGAACATTCACAGTAAATATCTTAATCCTTTGATATTCTTACTTCACAAATTTCCGAACACCAAATAATATTAATCCCACAATCAATGTTCTATCCAATAATCCCAGAATGAATGTTCGTAACCAAAAGTCCTTATAACTTCTTGTTGTACAAATTCACATTTGTACAAATTTACATTTACATTACAATTTACAAATGTTAGCATAAAGATGATGTGGTCTGGTACATGGGACTGAAATTTTTTTAAAAGACGATATCTAGAAACCAATTTACACAAATAATGAGCTTTATCCGTATTGATATGAGGAGTACCAGGTATTAGCGATTATCAACAGATAAATTTGCACTTGTGTCTGGAGTATTATACCCATTTATAGAAAATTGTATATTATGCTATATACTTGGTCAAATTATATCTATCGATGAACAGCTTTTTTCCACGAAGGCAAGATGCCGTTTTACCCAGTACAAGGCGAATAAACACGATCATCAGTTTGGAATTAAATTCTGACTTGCAGCTGATGTCCAGTCCAGATATTTATTGAACGGATTTACTTACTTGGGGAAAGATGAGTAACGATTAACCAATCAACTTCTAGGGTAACATGTAGTTACCATTTATAAGCCCCTGAACATGCTCTGAGAGCGAAAGTATTTGGTCAAGATTTAATAAAAAAGTATGCTCGATATCTGCCTTTAATTTGTAAAGTATAAATATAAATTGGATTTTTATTAAAATTTCTTCTTCTTTTTCTTCTCCCTTCTTGTATGTAGGCTTTAAAGCCTGTTTTTTTTAATAATAGTCTTCTAAATTGCTTAAATTATCGCACCATCTTTTTCTTGGTCTGTAAATACTTCTTTGTTCATTTGGTGACTTATCTCGTGCTATTCGTACTATCCTATCCTCTGCCATTCTACTTATGTGTTCGTTCCACTCTTGTTTCCGTTTTGTCACCCATCCATTTGTGTCTTCTATATTGCATGCTCTTCTTATGCTTTCGCTTCTCTCCCTATTCAACAGACTTTTCTCTGATCTCTGTTGTTTCAGGTCTTGTCTCCACCGTATATGTTAATATAGGTCTAATTGCTTTGTATCTGATCTTAGGTTCTTAGTTCTCCCAGATTATGTCATCAAGGGATCTTGCCGCTTAACTTGCTTTTAAGCTTTGTTGTCGTACTTCTTCTTTAACATCTCCGCAACTAGTTATATCTATTCCCAGATATCCAAACCTTGCTTTCTGCTTTATTATTTTGCCATCAATTTCGATTTTACATCGTAGTGGGTATTTAGATGTTGTCATTTATTTGGTTTTTCTGCTGATATTATCTTATTGTATTACATGGCTGTTGTATTGAAGATATGTGTTAATATTTTTAGCTCTGCTTCTGCCTCGGCGATTAATGCGGCGTCGTCTGCATAACATAATATTTGGATTTCTTTGTTCCCCATTCTGTAGCCATGACCTTTACGTACTGCTTGTATTATTTACTGCTTATTATTTCGTTCAATATTATATTAAAGACAAGTGGGCTTAACGAGTCACCCTGTCTGACACCACTTTGTACTGGTATACACTCTGTTAGTTTGCAGTAGGTGGTCTTCGACTTGGATACGATCGAAAGGATTTGTCAGGTGTATAAAACATATATGCTGGTTTATTGTACTCGATGTACCTTTTCTGTGATTTGTCTTAGTACAAATATGGCGTCTACGTAGGATCTGCTGGATCTAAATCCTTGTTGTTCATCTGATAAAGTTGTTAGTTTATTGATTTTGTTGATTAGGACTTTTGTGGTAAGCTTAAGTACGGTGTTCAGTAGATTTATACCTCTATAATTATTGAGGTCTTCTTTATCTCCTTTCTTGAACATTGGTATCATTATGCATAAATTTCTTTATGCCTCTGGTATCTTGCAGTGCAATATTAGTTTGTGTATAAGTTTTGTCATCTCTAGGGTTATACTTTCTCCTCCGTGTTTTAGAAGCTCGTTGGTTATTTCGTCTGGTCCTGGTGCCTTTCTATTTTTAAGTGAATTTATGGATATTTCTACTTCCTAAAAACGATTTTTATTTCGTGTCTTAATTCAGGTACATTATTGTGTTGATTATTATTTTCTTTTTCTTTAAACAGTTTCGTCAGGTATCTTTTCCATTCGTTTGCTGGTATGTTATTGTATTCCTTAAATTCTGACATTTCTTTCCGATCCTTTCTTATGAACCTCCATATTTATTTTTGTGTATCGTAGAAGTCGCTTACCATCCTTTTAGTAAACTGTTTCCAGTGTTCGTTTTTTGTTCTTCTTACCAACTGCTTTGTTTCATTTCGTATTCTTTTATAGGTGTCTCGGAATTCTGGAGTATTTGAGGTTTTCTCCTTCGTGTATGCCTCTCGTTTCTCTTTACACATTTTTTTTATTTCTTTTCTGAGCCATGGTGTAATGTTGTTTTTAATTTTCTCCCAGCTCGCGTTTATATCTTCGATGTCGTTTATTTGTTTCAGCTGTATCTTCTGTGCTAGCCTCCTTTGGTACATTTCTCTTGTAGAGTCATTCCACAGTGATTCTACATTGAATAGTTTTCAGTGATTTCCTGTAGAAAATGTTTTAGTGTTATTTTCATTCTTATCTTTGCTAGTATTAGTTTATGTTCACTCCCTGCATCTGCTGAGTTTAAAGTTCGGATATCTAGAATCTGCTTTGTATGGATTTTTGTATTATTGACTATAAAATCAATCAAAATTTGTTCCCCCTGGAGTTTTCAAATGTATATTTGTACTGGAGCTTATGGTCGAAAAATGTATTATTGGTTCTTAGTTCGTTAAAAGCACCGAGATTAGCCATGAGTTCTCCATTTGCGTAAAAAAATTTAATAGATAAAATGTTATAAATAGATATCCTATTAATGCCAAGCAAAACTTCGAAAAAGATCGCAATTTTGCACGAAATTTTTAATAAAAGACGCCGAAATTTTTGCAGAAAACGTATAGGTTTGCTTACTGGAAGTATATATTATTATTGGAGAAACTTTTCAAATACCTGGCTATTGTCCTAAATAATACTTATTTTCCTGAACTAATTAACAAGCTTTACCAGATAATTAACCATTGTGGTATTTAATTATGTGAAAAAACATTTTGTAATCTGGACCCATGAAAAAACTTATTTTGTAAAATTTGATAACTTTACTAAATGTTACGATCCATTTCACTAAATAGGAAACCTACGCAGACGAGCTATTGTTTAGTTAGACAACAACAGGAATGAGCATCCTAAACAAAAAAGTAGTCATAAAAAATGTAGCAAATACTACATGAACATATGTTAACCTAAATGTTAAGGGGAAGAATTTGAAACACATACAAAACGTGTTGGGACAGAATGGTTATACTCCAAGAGCCATCAAGCGATCCATTCGTTCAAAAATAGTCAAACTCTGAATAAAACATGACGTTAAATATATCTTTAAACTAAGACAATATAAGAAAGTCTTCTTCTTCTTCTTTAAGTTCCGCTCCTATCGGAGATTGGAAATCATTCTGGCAATTATAATTTTGTTGGTTACGCGCCTGAATTGTTCAATTGAACTGCATCCAAACCGTTCACGGAGATTGCGTAGCCACGAGATTTTACGTCTTCCTACGCTTCTTCTGCCTTTGATTTTACCCTTGATTATATTCCTTAGTAGTTCGTATTTTTCATCTCTCATGATGTGCCCCAAGTATTCCAATTTCCTGATTGTTATGGAATTATAAATAAGAAAGTCTTATATCGGCCAAAAATGTAAGAGAACCGTTGTCCACTATAGAATTTTACCGTATTTCTAATAGTGGTGTATCAGTGTAGGCACATCCAATTTAATACCGCCACAACTGCAAATTTTTTAAAATTGCCTTTATTGCGGTATTGCATTTTTAATACTTTCAATTATCAAGTGAAATAAGCCGACAACTGACAAGGTCATTAGAAGCAATGATTTTTGCATATATCTTATGTTTCTATAGCGCCGTAACTGTATCATGTATCGATATTGCACGGAGAATATATAATATGTTTCAATGCAATATCGCCACATGTTGCGAGTTCTGGTGGTATTTTACAGAAACTTTTGCACAAAAAATGTTTGATTAGTTTAGCATTCGTGTTTAAATTCTCTTTGCTATAAAAAAACAATGAATCAAAGATCTAAGTTAATTGTTAAACGTGCTAGATCTATATTTCAACCTGAAAATGGTGTTCCATTAAATTTGCAGCATGAAACTGAAACGGCGATATGTGATTTGACTTCTTCGGTAAGTAGTAATAACATTACTTAAATTTCTATCATAAGTAATAAAAAGATATTTTTAAGAAGTAAATACCGTATTTCGTGAAATATAAAAAATGATATGGGGTCAAGATTTAAAATAATTTTTTAGACGACATTTTATGACATAACAAATTATAATTTAAGCATCCCAGTTTTTATTTTCATGGATACTCATTATTTTTAATAATATTATAAGGTATGTATTTTTAAAAGTGCCCCTTTTATTTGCAAAGTTTGTTGTTTATTGTTATTATTAGTTAATAAATGCCATCGAATTTGATCCAATTGTCAATTTATGACATTGAATTTTTGTTAGATTATCTAGAATCCCGAGTCTGCTTTGGTAGATAATTTGCGTAAAACTGCTGATTCAGATATATTCAACAATGCAGATGTATTAAATTGGCTGAATCATAACCAACGTTACTTTACATGCTTATTTAACTATAAACAAATTAAGGAGAAGAGTATGCAAAACATTTTTTATGAATACCCTTAATATTGGAGATCGATTTATTCGAACAAGTTGGGCTAAGTCAAAAGAGTATAACATCATTCAGAAAAATAATAGAGGAAATTATCAAAAACGCACAACTATTGACGAGAAACTTAAGGAAACTCAAACTTAAGAGCTCAAACTCGTAGATAATTCCTTGATGGATCATTAACCTTAGCTCAGATGTATAGATACTACAAAGAGGAACAAGAAGAAAAGCAGTTGCCATTTGTCAAAAGATGTACATATAAAACAATTTTTGACACAGAATTTAATATCTCCTTTTTCAAATGGGAGGCGTATAAACAATGCAATCAAGAAGAAAAAGAAAAAGGCCAAGGACAATACACACGTCACATTCGTAGTAAAGAAAGAAGCCGAGAAGCAAAAGCAAAAGATATTATTAAGGCTAAAGAAAATAATAAACTCATAGTAGCTTGCTTCGATTTGCAAGCAGTATTACCGACACCTTGCGGAGATATTTCTACATTCTTTTATAAGTGCCGCCTCAATTGCTTTAATTTTACGTTTTTCGAGGTAGCATAGAAAATCAGTTTCTGCTTTTTTTGGCACGAAACCATCGCTATGCGAGGAGCAAATGAAACTGCAACATGCCTCTATAGCTATCTATCTAATTTACCTGCAGGAAAGATATTATTTTGTATTCCGACAATGGCGTTGGCCTTAATAAGAATAACGCGGTTTTGGTTATGTACTTATATGCAGTTACACATGCTGAAATAAATAGCATTACTCACAAATTTTGAACTGTAGGTTATACCCGAAATGAGGGGGATTCGATGCATGCAGTAATCGAGAAAGCAAAAAAGCGAGCATTAAGAAGTAACCCAGTTTATGTTCCATCGCAGTGGCTACCTCTAAGTGCTGCCCAAAAAAACGGTAGACCCTATAAAGTAAATTAAATGGACACTGAAGGATTTTTTTACTTTAAGGATCTTTCAAAAATTTTTGGGCAAAAATTCACCAAAAATTCGGATAACGAGAAGGTAGTATGGAATACTATATAGATTCTTAAAGTAGAAAAAAATTCTGATAATAATAATGTTTTAGAGCAATATAACTTAAAACCAGCCTACGAAAAGCCTCCTACTGTAGAAGAGAAAACAAAAGAGCATTTACTGGAATTAGGCAAAAAAATCTTATTGCAAAAGTACACCAATCATTTTATTTCAATTTGTTGAATTAATTTCTTGTAAATGATTTATAATATACAATTATAATTATTAAATTTATCTAATAAACTACCTACAATTTATTACTTTGTCTGGTTTTTCATTGTGAATGTGTATAATCGTAGCAGTTATGGTTATCGAGTAATTTAAAAATGTAATGCAATACCGCCATATCTTACAAATATTTATAACGGTTAAATATTTCTTGTTTTTGAAAAAACATATCCATACGTATGCTAATGAATTACTAATATTCTAATATTCAGTTACTTCTCTTAAAATATCTATTCTGTAGAGGAAAAAAACCTGTAACTCATATTTTCATTTGCCTCTTCTGTTAGATTTATAAATTTGCAGTTGTAGCTGTATTGAATTGGATGTGCGGATGTTAAAATAACATAACCTAGCTTAAATACTTGTTGGCAAAATCAGTCCTCATAATCAATTGCGCTTACCTCACTTTTTTTATGAGTAGCACAGTCTTGTGAAAATTATTTAATTGTCCATGCACAAACCAAAAATATAGTTCACTTATCTCACTTTCAAAGAAATCTCGCATTGCACTCAAGTTCTTGTTTAAAAAAGAAAATACTTGTTTATTTTTAGAATATACCTAATTCAGGTTTTTATAATGCTGCGTAGCTGATTCATATTCAAGTGCGGCAGAAAAGACATCGATTAGCATCTTATGACAAGATAATTCCAGAGTTATCTGCATTAACTAATCAAGGAGACCGTCAGTAAAAATTTGAACAACAAACTTTTCCATCATATCTTAAGAAGCTGTTGGTTAAGGATATCAAACTAACCTGGCAATATCTACCTCATATTCTTGAAGACGCTTATCTGGCTTCGATTTTTGAATTTTGACTTGTAGACATACAAGTCTTAGTCACCATATCACAACTCTTCGAAGAGCAATAGTAAAATTTACTGCTTTTTCTTTTTTGTATCATCCATTCGCTCTTACAGCTGATTTGAACTGTTACATGTGATTATTCCATAATGATTTTCGGTCAAAAGTTATGACTTTCACACGAACAGAACCCCCACAGCCTTCCATGTCGGCAGTGGCTCCAAATTACAATTTGTCTCGTCGTCTTTAATATCTTCTGTAATTGATCGAATTCCTCTGTCTGCTTTTGCTATTTCCTCCATCTTCTTTTAATTATCTTTTACATTTTCTTCAAAAGACGAAATATTGGCTGCCACTTTGTTTTCTATCGAAGATATTTTATCTGCAAGAAAAGAAATCTCAGACTTCTAAAAAAACAATATCCGTAGAAACCTTAGAAATCAAAGAAACTTTGCTTTCCAGAGAACAAATATCGTAGAAACAATATTTTTTTAAAAAAACAATGTCAGTAGATACTTTAGAAATATCAACAGAAATCTTTGCTTTCCAACGATATATTCTTGAATTCAAAGCAGCATCCTTGTCCTTAAACAAATACGTTTTTGGATCAAAACCCTCATCTTTCAGGGCGCCCTTTAGCCATTGTACTAATTCAGCCTTTTTCCCAACAAAATTTAATTCTCTATGTTTTACTTCACGTCGTAAATCGGTCACTTTGAAATCAGTCGTAAGTCTCGTAGCTATTTGTTACAGAATTTATTTCGATCAGGGGAGTAACAATTTATTTAGTCGATTTTCATTTATTTTGACTATATGTTTCTTTCATTTTCTTCTGTATTTTTTTATTTTCTAATTCTTTCAATTCTCGTGTCATATATTTATTTCTATGTCTATTAAGTCTTCAAATTCCTTTCACTTTTTTAAGAAATCTTATTTTACTACCTGGATTCTATAGATATCTCTTTGAACATAGTAGATGTGCTGACTGTCCCATATAGTTTTATTATTGTATCTTTGCTTATCTTGCTTTTTAATGTTTTGTGAATTGTACTGCAGACATATTGAAACCTGTAAGTTTTTTAAATTTTTTAATCAATATCTGTATTTTTCTCAAATCTTGTGGCACATCCTAGGTAATTGAAATGACAAATTTATTCTACTGGATAAAAGTAAATCATTATTTTTATGGGAAATTTGCGTTCAAACCTTATTTATTTTATATGGCTACACATTTTGGACTTACAGTTTTGGAAACTAGAGATATGAGAAAGGAAAGATATTGGCACAAAATTATGGAGAAAAAAAGAGGATAACTGCATCTTCTTCTTCACGTGCCATCTCCGCGACGCAGGTTGGCAATCATCATGGCTATTCTGATCTTAGATGCTGCTGCTCTGAATAGTTCAATTGATGTGCATCCGTACCATTCCCTCAAGTTACACAACCATGAGATTCTTCTTCTTCCTACACTTCTCTTGGATTTTCCCTTGTATAATCAATTGAAGTAAGTTGTATCTCTAATTACGCTGCATAAGAAACAACAAATAATGTAATAAACATATTTTATATTATATACTAAACTTTTAAAATTTACTCTTACTTATAATATTGTTAATAATAATACACTAATGCCTCAAACACGTATCCCGTTTTGGTTTTACCGTTCACAGGAAAATACAGTTCATTGTTTTCTGCATAAAAATTTGCGCTGGTGAAAACTTTTCCAATGTTTGTTCTATCGTTGAACTGAATCCTCCCCAAATAAGTTGTAGAATTAAATTCGTTACCCTCTTGTTCCCAACCAACTCTGGCAACATGGAAGTGTTCATCGTCAAAAAGTTTCGGAAACTGGTAGTATTTTACTAATATCCACTCTAGTTTTGGGTTGTTAACTGTGATAAGTATCTAAAATAAATAAACATAAGTAACTATAATTGTAAATATAACTATAAGTTTTGGACTGACATTTTGAGCCAATGAATTTTTCACGGAGAACGAGGAGCTGGTCCATCGCTTCAACCGCCTGCCACCTGGGTGTGCGTTCGATGGGATATCAGCAATCCCACAATGAGAAAAGAATGTGGCACTGGTCATTATCTTGTAAAAGTGATATTATTGGTAACGTACAAAAGATACATGAAAAAGTAGGAATATTACCCGAACATAAAGCTAGAAAGTATAAAAGTTAACTTACAAAGTCTCAAACATAAATCAACAAAATTCTTATACAAACTGATAGTAGCTAACAAGATTAAAAATATTGATATTAGACATGTACAAAAGAAGTAATACAAAACATTAACTAACAGTTAAAAATGAGATCAAAACATGAAAAAATCAAGAGGAAAATAGAAAGAGTAATATGAAGAGCTAGATCGATATATTGGTGGAACAATAGTAGGATACGCATGCAAGAAATCTTGCTTTATAAAAACTTTAAAAACGATAATAACAATACTAGAATATGATAGACATCAGAGACTGGGAAGCATATTATATGAAACTGTTACCTTAACATCAACCAGAGTACCCATGCAGATGAAAATATGCAGGAAGAAATACATGGAACAAGAATCATTCAGAGTGTTAGATTTAAAAATAAATGTCAAAACAATTAAAAAATGGTAAAGCAGTAAGCTCAGGAGACGTATCTATAGATTTGGTGAAGTAACCTTTAAATGTATTTTGGAAATTCCGTACAAATACTTCAAATAAATGCTTATCTGAAGGGTTTTACGTCCCAAAATATATAAATGTTTTGTATGTTATATAAATGTTATATATCCTCTAAGCGAGGATATATGGTCGCACAATCAAAAAATTATTAAAAAAAAAAGACAGTTATATTGGTTTGGACTGTTAGTGCATCAGTGAAAAACTGCAACCAAAAAAAATAAACTAAATTCTAAGGCAACAAGGAAAAAGGAGGATCTTTATTATGCTGAAAGAACTAAGTGGATCTCGATATGTAGGAGAGAGGCCTCCAGGACGGTGATTGTTGTAGTACGCACCAATATTAACGTATTATTTTAATTTTAATTAATAAATAACTAAATAATAATTCATTCAATTTTAAGAGTTTTCGCCGACAAACTTATATAACTCCTTTAGAAAACAATGCAACATTATCAGCTTCTTTCATAAAAAATACAACCTTAAATATTTTTCTTGTAAATAATCAGATCACTTAGCTGCAGTATGCCCACTTCTACTACATAACTAGCCAACTTCATATGGACCCAATTCATGTATACCCAATGTACAGAAGCCGCCAACACTCAAGTGTCTAATGATGAATCTAATCAAAACATAAGAGCATCTTCAGTTAATCAAAATGTCAATGTAAATTCCAAAGAACAAAATAAAGACAATACATACGGAATCAAGGAAAACATCTAAAACGATAGCCCAAGGAGTGTCCAATTTGCCCAGAAAAATTGGACACTCTTCTCAGACCAAGTAGACCAACTCCCATATCTCCCTGACACTAGTACCTCAAATATATCTTAAACTTATCTACAATTCTTTGAGGTACTATAAGAAGCAGGACACAAAGCAGTCGGAAAAACCAAAACTCTGAAAATTTATATGCCAGTATCGTGGTGGAATGTCAAATGTGACGAAGCCATAAAAAATACAAGCTAGCTTTTAACAAATTCAGACGATGTCCTACTATACAAAATCAAATATAATATAAAAAAACTAAGAGCTGAATCTCGATATCAGATTAAGCAAACCAAAAATAAAACTGGAAATCTTTCGTGGCATCCATCAACAACTTTCTACTCCCCTATCTGCATTATGGAGAAAAATTCGTAAACTATCTGGAAAAAATCAAAACGCCGAAATTAGTTTTTAAAACATAATGATCAATGAATTACTTTAACAAAAGAAATCACAGACATTTTTGCTGACTTTTAAGAACAAAATTCTAGTACTAACAACTACTCTTCAAGCTTTCTACAATTTAAATTAAGAAATGAAAATAAGGAGATAATGATCACTGAGAATACGGATGACTACATAACCTCTCTAATTTCACCAGAAGAACTGAACGATGCATTGTTTGTCATAAAAAACTCTTCTCCGGGTCTAGATGATATACAATTAGTTATTCTCCAAAAAACTAAGCACAAAACCACCCCTACTCTTAATTACACTTTCCAATCAATTTCGTATGAATCAGATGACTTTTCGAAAAAATTCTTAAGGTGTTGCTTCTCATTCATCATTAAACGCAGCTTTCGATTCCACTATGCTCAATGGTGCATGATTTCTGTCCCGGGCCCTTTGTTTTAGCTCATCCCAAACATGTTCTATTGGATTTAAGTCTGGGCTCAACGCAGGCCAATTTATTGTAGGTATACCGATCTCAGTCAGATAGGTGACTCGTACATTGTGCAGTACGGCATCGTGCATTATCGTGCATTAAAATAAAGGCATCACTAATAAATCCCGCTTATGGAACCACACGTTCCTACAAAATGTCTTAGATGTAACGATCTACCGTTAAACCTCCTCCACCCCCTTCACCAAGCACGAAAACCAACTCGGTTTTCTCATTCATGGAAATGCCTGCCCAAAAAATACAAGAGCCGCCTCCGTATGACACAGTTTCTCGTATACAACATTGAGCAAATCGCTCTTCTGGTCTTCTATAGACTCGACGCCTTTTGTAGTTGCCGTGTAGGCAAATCCTACTTTCGACGAAGAATAATACCTGACTCCATTAATAGTCGCCTAAATCCAGATGTTCGTGAACAAGTTTCTGGGCTGCAGTTATCTTAGGACCAGTAGCTGTTTTTTTGGTGTCAGATTGGCTGCCTTCAGTCTTCTTCTCACTGTCCAAATGCTTCGAACGACACTGATTTCTCAGGGATTTCGATACAAGAAGTCGATCATCTTCCTCCGTTATATGTACCTATATAACGAATGCACCGATACATCCCTATCTTGTTTTTTTTTCTGATGACCTGCCAAACGTATACAAAAGACATCAGGAACACTAGGCACAGTATAATATTGTGGGAACTGTACAATATGGTGGCGGCTCACTAATGGTGTGGATGGGATTAATTTAAAAGCTCATACTGCGCTAATTTGAATAGATAGGGCACGGCTTACAACACACAACACAAAGGTTAATAACAGAAATTTTAAAAGAACATATCTTGCCATTTACATCATTTACTGGGGAGAATTTCATGCTTATTCATGATAACGCAAGGGCAAACATTGAAAGAATTGAGTAGCGATATTTTGGTATGCGAGATTTTTTTTTATTTATAACCTAGTAGTGAAGATGCGGTCTCTAAGAGCTATCAATTTCAGGCGACGATCTTGACGCTCCATTTTTTTTGGCTCGGCCCTATGTCCCTCGTTTTTTGTGTTCGGCCTTCTTGCCGCCATGCCCAATAATATATAAAATAAATCTTAACACAATTTCTATCTGTAAACCCTATTAGCAATTTTTCGAAAAGAAAGTCCGCCTTCTCTTAGGCCAACTATCTGCCCCCTATCAAACTCACTTAGTTAATGGATATTTGCGCGTTTTTATACTCTAGGCATTGTAAACAACTTTTAACAACTCAAAAACCACATACCCCTAAATTTTGATCGGTACTAAAGTTAAAAGTTAAAATTTTTATTGGTTATTGAATTTAGAAAAAAAAAATGAATAACAAAGAGAAAACCTATACTGATATGACTGACGTTCTAATCATTTACTATTTTTGGTAAGATAAGCCTGCTAAGATTTGCTAAAATACAATAAAATAAAATAAAATAATTTATAATGGGTGTTCGAATTTTTATGTTAGTATAAAACATTTCATCTGAACACAACCTGAATGTACCTAAAACGGTATATGATTGAAATATTTTACAGACAATACGTTTTAGTAAATAGATTAAGAAGTTTTTACGATTGCGTGGTATCTTAGTTTGAATTTTCCAATGTATTGACTTACAAAATGTACAACGTTACAAGAAATACAGATAAAATAAAAAATCTTCTTACCTCAATGTTTTTTGTAACTGTGTAAACTTTATTAAAAAGAACCGTATCAAGAGATACTACACCTGGAATAATATTTCCAGGAACAAATCCCTCTGTTTTTGTATTCGTGGTTAAATGCACTCGTCCGATGTATACTGTATTATTATTAGCATCCATACCAGCTGGCACTGCACCTTCTGGTATTTCTCCATTGTAGCTCACCCATTTTAAATAATCCTCTAAAATTATTTAGAAAGACCAATTTTAAATAATTTTAACGATAAGTAATGAAATGAATAAATGATATGATCAGATAATTTTTTTACATTTTACGGTTTTGTCTATGATCAAAAATATTTTGGAGTAGTTTATAGTCTTGAATATTTTATTGAATTTAAATTTTTTTGGTTTATTTCGCACCTTTTAAACCAGTGTTATTGCGCAGCAAAAAAAGTCATAAATTGCTGAATATCAAAAATTCACAATAAATTACAATGTACAAAATAAAATTACAAATTATACAAATAGGTATAAAATATTAAAAACATATATACCGAAATTGTACAAAATAAATTCATTGAATAAATTTTTATGCATATTTTTTATTTTTAACATATTTTTTAACTTTTTGTTATTGAATTTACTTTCTTCAAAATTTTGCAGATTTTTACTACGATTTGTTTTATTTTTTTGCCTGAGTAGATTTTTATCGTTTTTTTTTATTATTATTTTTTAATTTGAATTGGTTTCCCCTAATTAGGTTAAATGAAAAGTGCTGATAAGAAGATTTATATAAATTTATACATATACAAGCTGGCCGGGCAAAAATGAAACACAGGCATTATCAGGAATTACGACAACATTTTTGAAAAGCCCAGCGACAGAAAAATGTTTGATTAAAGAGGGGCACATTTTTCCAGTATTTTCTATTATTTTTACTTTCACTTCTAAGCCAGGGTAAGAGTCACTTCAACATTTTTTAAAGGCAATGGAAGCCAAATAAGGTACTGTTTGAATACTCTTGCAATTCCCTATACATGAATTTTTAAATTTTTAAATTCATTCCAAGACTTTTTTGATTTATTAAAAAAAATAGATTTTAAAATTAATATTTTTAACTGGTTACTTATTTCTTACTTGACCAAATGGTGAAACAGATGACCTCCGGCGTCCATGATAAAAATTTTTTCGAAACGCTCTTCCAAATTCAGAATTATTTGCGAAGTGATTCGTACTGATTCGTTGACAATTCTCAAAACATAAATATTCTAAAGATACGTGTAGTGCTCTATATATTTTACTTTTTAGGTATCCCCACAAAAAAAAAATTCAAGGAGACAAATCTGTTGACTGAGGAGGCTATTATGAGGAGAAAATTTTATCTAAATATTGACTAACAAGTTAAGTATAATGCCGATGATATTGTCATGATGATATAATCATATTGTTAATCATTTTTAATAATATTAGTCAAGGCCTGATTATTTACGTCTTTTAGTAATTGTATTTTACTACTATTTGATTAGTGCGTATAATTTACGCACTAATCAAATTGCCAGGTACAAAATGGTCCCATCAGTCTATCCCTAAAAATACCAGCCCATACATTTAATTTTTGCTATTGCTGTGTATGCATCTCGTGAAAAACTCTAAGGTTTTAGTAAGACAATTAATTAAATATATATATATATATATATATATATATATATATATATATATATAATATATATATATATATATATATATATATATATATATATACACTCAGGTGCAAAAAAATCGATCCATTCCTTATTTCTTATTTATTTGAAGTTGTATAATTTTAGAGACATTAAATTACGTATGTAAATTTATGTGTACCCTCGTATACGAGAAATAAAATAATATTTTTAATATTGCTTTTTATATTTCTTAAAACAAATTGCTATTTCAGGTTTTTGTCAAAAAGAGCCTGAAGCAAGTAGATATTTATTGAATGTTGTTTTTAATTCAACAACCATACTAGTGTAATGATTTTATTTTCAAAACGTGTTATATTTTTATTTAATTATCCTTCCTAAATGTCTCTAACTACGACAGATGCTGCAAGGGCGGTGACTTTAGTTCAAGATGGTCATAGCCAATATTATGCAGCTGAAATGTTGGGTGTTAGTTGATTTTCGGTTGAAAGAGTAGTTCAGCGTTTTAGCGACAACGGTAACTTCACAAGAAGACCAGGATCAAGTCGTAGAAGGGTAACATCCGAAAGAGATGATCGATTTCTGGTCTCATCATGTTTGAAAAATTGGCATCTAACTTCAGTTGAACTAGCAAATCGTCAGAGCGAAGTGAGAAATGTTAATGTAAGCAGATGGACAGTTCGTCGACGACTAGTAGAAGGTAATTTATTATCCAGAAAGCCAGCCCTATCTCCAATACTATCCAGAACATAGCAGAGCACGCCTTGCTTTTGCAAGAGAACATGAAAACTGGAGTGATGCAGATTGGGGCAATGTATTGTTTTCAGATGAGTCCAGAATTTGTCTAAGGTCACCAGACGGCCGAGAAAGGGTTTAGAGAAGACACGGAGACACGATATTTTTAATATAATATTGCGAAAAGAATAAGTTATCGGGGGGGCTCGGTTATGGTTTGGGCTGGTATCAGTTCAGAAGCCCATACTGATTTAGTTATTGTAGATAGAGGTTCTATGACTGCTGCAAGATACATAACAAGTATTTTAGATCAGCATGTGGTACTTTTGCTCCTTTCATTTGACCTAATTTTATTTTTATGATCTCCGATCTCAATCCCATTGAACATCTATGGGATATGATGGAAAGACGTCCTCGAGCACGAATACCCCGTCCAAACAACTTGACTGAACTTACAGCGGCTCTTCAAAAAATATGAGACCAATTGGATCAATTTGGTATCCAGAGGTTAATTACCTCAATGCCTAAACGTGTACAGGCTGTTATAAGGGCCCTAGGGTGAAACACTAGATATTGATTTATTATCAATGTTTTTCTTATAAAGTTTTAAATATTCTTGTATATATGTTTCTATAAATAAATGATTTTTTGGATAATCTGTAAAAATTATTTTAATCTAACATATACTTTTACATATATACCTGATTTAAAACTAATATCTTCAAACGTTTTCTTTTTTCAGCAAATAATACCCATGGATCGATTTTTTTGCACCTGAGTGTATATATATATATATATATATATATATATATATATATATATATATATATATATATACAGTTAATATATAATGTAATATAATATAATAAATTAAAGTTTAATAAGGCAATTGTGACGATTTACAGTTCCATTGAAAAGTATTGGGAATATAATCACGACGTGCATCAGATTTTTATAGACTTCAAACATGCTTATGATTCAATTAATCGTGCAACATTATAGAAGGCAATGATCGAGATCGGCGTACCCAGAAACTACCTGCGGTAACACAAATGTGTGTAAGTAACTCTTTTGCACAAGTTAGAATAGGGTGAAAAATATCAAATGCTTTCTGCGTAAATTCTGGACTGAGACAGGGAGATCCGTTGTCCCCATTGTTGTTTAACCTGGCCTTAGAATATGTCATGCGAAAAATATATCCAAAAATTAAACCAGACATAACTGCTCGGGGAGCAAAAATCATACTCGCCTTTGCCGATGACGTAGATGCAGTAGCACAATCAACATTAGAAATTAGAAATTAAGGATATTTTCTCGAACTTTGAAGAAGCTGCATTAAACATCGGTCTCAAAATAAATGAAGACAAGACAAAATAGATGGTCGTCTCAAAACAAGAACGACGGCGAATAAGGCAAAACATTACTATAAATGATCACAACTTCGAAGTGGTTAAAGAATTTAAATATCTAGGAGTAACAATCACAAATGGCAACAAATTAGAGCGAGAAGTTGAAACGAGAATAATGGCAGGAAACAGATCTTTCTTTGCAATGCAACATCTAATGAAGTCAAAACTTCTTTCACGAGGTACAAAAATCCGGATATATAAGACCATAATACGATCAGCAGTCGCGTATGAAAGAAAAAACATGGACGCTAACAAAAAGAGAAATAAATAAATTGCTGGTGTGGGAGCGTAAAATTCTTTGAATGATATATGGCCCTTGCAGAGACAGCGTGACAAACGAAAGGAGGGGCAGATACAATAACGAGCTAGAGTCTCTATTCGGAAAAGAATAACAGTAACGACAATCGCCTTATAAACAATGTGTTCTGGGAAAGGCCAGAGGAAAGAAGGTCTGTAGGGCGGCCTAGAAAAAGGTGGAAAGATGCAGTCAAAGAAGATCTAGAGCAAATGGGAGTGCGACAATGGGAATTACTGGCACAGGACCGACAAACATGGAAGGCAATAGTAAACGCGGCAAAGACTCACGAAGAGTTGTAGCGCCATTGATGATGATGATGACAGTTCCATTCATGAAAAAAGAATATTCATCGGAGAAATACAAATTAAAGCAAAACTGTAGATTGGTCACTGCTTGCTATCTGACTGTTCCATAAAACCGTAAACGGCTGTCATAAGCATCCTTATTAGTTCCTACACTCAGTATATTTTGTATGACTAGAATTTCTTCTCCTTCAAAATGACTTGGACGCTAGTTCGGATGATTCTAAATACAGCTGCTACTTTTGCTGTGTATTTAATATGGAATATAGGTGAACATATAATATTACTGCAACTTTACTGGTCCATAAAAAACCTCGAACATCGAAGAAAAAAACATCGGTTGTAAGTGGTATATTTAATTAAAAAACTAATTAAAATATTCCAATGGATTGAGAAGTTCAGAATGTTTTCTGACTAATCAGTTCATTTTCAGTGAACCTAAAAAGTAAGTAATACCACTCAGTTAAGAAAAACGTAGTGTAACATTTTTACTGTTAGATGAAAAGATGTGGTTTATATTACTTACTTTTGGAGTACTTGCGTAACCAACCGCAAAACTAAACAGTGCTTGGGTTTATATTAATACAAACATTTGACTTCTTGCTGTACTTACGGCATACATTCTTCTGGCATTTTGAACAAACTATGGTTGTTTTTGCCAACTTATTGGTCTTTTAACTTTTAGATTTTGCTAATTTGTAACATAAATGGCATCTTCCCTTTTCATTTGGGGATGGTGAACAAAAGGAAAAACTTGGAAAAGTTTGCGTTCGAGTATATTTTCCATGGCATGCAGTACAAACTGTTAAAATCCATTTAAATTTGCAGTTCTTCTTTCAATAAGACGTAGCGTTACGACAAGTCCTAATTCTTGCAGAAATAAACGACGACGATTACTCTTATTTTTATTCCAATTTGAAAAAATGAGAATAAATAGAGAGTACGCATTGATGGCTTCAACAAAGTGAAAAAAAATAATGAGATTGGTCATCTTCGCGTATATTTTCTCGCCATCTGGTCTAAAGTATCAACGCCTTAAGTCTCATTTTAAAAAAGTTTGATATCTGATTTATTTTTATATTTGCTGTTTACATCATCAGAATGCCCGGTTGATAGAAAGAGAAGTATCTTTGTAAACTTCCGACGTATTACATAAGAAGAAGAGTAACTGGTGGGTTTCCAGACTTAGGATCTGAAACAACATATTTGAATACAATTGATTTTCTATTGATAAATTTTGTCACTTCAGGTGTATGCCTGCGATTGCGTTGGAGAGTGCCAACTGAAGTCAGACCAAAGTTTTTGTGGAGATACTGTGCAAGTTCAACAGAAGTGTAGTATCTGTCGGAGACAGCAATCATTTTACTGTTCCATGTGGACTCCTAGATGCTGATGTGCTGCCTTCATATTTTGCTACATAAACCTCCATACACAAAACGTAACGAGTTAAACAATCTGCAAGTATTAGGAAAAGAACACCATATTTACCAGGTCCTTCATAAAAACTTTGAACGGGCATATGCCTACAAATAAAGGTAACATTTCGTCTATTACGACGTTTATACCTGGTGTAAAATATCTCAAAAAGGTATCGTTCAGCAAATGAAACATTTAACGTGAGGGTGCAAATTTGTCTGCCTGTTTCTTCTCGGCTCTGGTGGTTTTATCGTCAAATCTTAAAATTTTGTCACTTCTCGGAATATGTTTCGACCAATCGCGACAATATACGATGATCTGTTGAATTTTTTAGACCACAAATTGTGATAATCTAATTTGGTGTCATCATTAGTTCCCGTCAAAAAGAAAATACCAAGTAAAGCCAAAATTTCGGTATCGTTTGTTTTTGGTACGTTTGTACGTTCAGTTCTTCATTGGTATGTCGCACAAGATTTTGCAATATTTTTGGAGTAAATAATTTTTTGAATTACAGCAATATATTTTCTACTTTGCCCTCGTGTCGAAGTCATGGTTGCTCACAAAAAATGTTTGCTACAGTTCGCCGCATCATCCATTACGCGGGCTAACTAGATTCTTCCTGACTTATATTATTCAAATATTATTCAATTCAAACTTATATTATTCAAATCTTCCAACTGCCGTGATGTTCATGGCCGAATAACCTTGCTAGAAGATCTTATTCTCAGAAACTCAATTTTCTATTTGGGAGTTCATTTTAACAGGACTCTCAACTGAAAAACTGACATACAAAACATCCTAGACAGGGTAAGAAAGAGGCTTAAACTCCTGGCAGCGCTGTCCGGTAAAATGGGCAAGACGCCAACTAAAACATTATTACAATGAAACTATAAGAAAACATGACTGGCCTTTTGGTTTTGCCAGTACCATTAACTTAGGAAAACAAAACATTATTGCACACCTACAAAACCTTTATAAGACCTAGATAACATAACATCATGACCACTGAAAGGAAAATCTTTAGATTCTGCATGAGGAAGTGCAGATACTATCCATCAGCATACATATATCAGGTAGCCAATCTAACACCGATTAAGGACAGAATCATATCCCTCAGCAGGGGGTATGTCCATGGCACTATTGCAGGCTCGAACAACCGAGCCAAACAAATACTAAGATACTACTATTACACCAGGGTTCCTAAAAGAAAAGTTCCATTCCCTCCAGCAAAACTTCTACACTGGAACACTGGAACCGAACTTCTTGATAAGTATTTTGATAAATTAAAATTAATCCCATTAAATATCGCAACTAACAACTGCAAGCCAAAAACGCTGATTCAGAGCCGTTGCAAGTATGGCTGGTAACACCTTGAGATACCTCCCTTTGACTTGTTTTGCCTTCTTCGCCAATAATTCCTCTTGCGCTTCATACCATATCATCCATATCACACATGCCACCTTCTGAACCCCAGCTTTTTAGCACTCCACCTCTACAACTTTACAAGCATTCGTCATCACGTTTATCACATCCCCTTGCTATGCAAAAAAGGAGTACCGCTTCCTTGAAGAAGCAATAGCCTAAACAAGGTTAAAACATTGGATCGATCCTAACTTTGATATATACATGTCGCGTGTCATAGTTTTTATCAATTGTATCACTGGAACTATTCTCAGTTGAATTTTCACTGTTGTCAGAACTAATCTATGACCGAACCTCAAAATCAAAGAGGTTTGCTACCACTTCTGCTAATTTTTTTTCCTCAAATATTTATTTATTTGCAGTTTTCTTATCACATATACACTATATATGTATAAAAACATGCTTTAAACTGCGTTAAACAATATATAAGCTCAAGACGGCAGCCTAACAGAGGCAGTTCAAATACTGCAGAATTTAATTTCGACTTCGACGTAACTGTTTACTCGTATTTACAACGTTGTAAGCCTTAAACTACATAGCAGTCTAGATAACTGTAAAATCCATGATAGACCAAGGGGGGTTAGTTATAGACCACCGTAAAGTTTTTATATAAGTAAGAGGAGATGAATTAAATTATACAAATGCTAAGTATGGCATCTAATAGGGCAGTAGTATACCAATAAATGAGACATAGTGACACAATATCACCGAAATTTTTCAATCAGGCTCTGGAAGATATTTTTAAAAAATTAGAATGGGAAGAAAAAGGTATAAAAATTTGTGGACAACGCTTGAACCATCTAAGGTACGCTGATGACATCGCATTGATAACCGATAAAAAAGAAGAATTATTTGAAATGATGAAAGAACTGGACGTAGAAGCTGGAAAGATAGGCCTTAATATGAATTACAGCAAGACCAAAATCATAACAAATACCAATGAAGACATCGTAATGAGGATCGGACAAGATGAAATAGAACAAGTGCAGGATTGTATATATCTGGGTCAAACTATAAAACTTAACAAAGAAAACCAAACAGCGATAAAAAGACGAGTTAGACTAGCATGGGCGGCATTTGGCAAACTAGGCTACATTTTTAAAAACAAAAGATATTCACAGCATCTTAAGATCAAAGTATACAATCAATGAGTACTCCCTGTTTTTACTCATGGTTCCCAAACGTGGACATTTACAAAAGCAAATATGGACAAAATCATAAAAACCCAAAGAGCAATTGAAAGACAAATGTTGCACATAAGACTAATGGATGAAAAGAGAAACGAGTGGATAAGAGAAAAAACAAAAGTGTTAAACAAGAAGTTGCAAAATTGAAATGGATATTTGTCAATCTACACAATATAAGACAAAAAGAAGACCGATGGAACAAAATTCTTATAAGTTGGAGACCGTGGGAATATAAACGAAGCAGAGGAAGGCCCAAATGAGAGGGGCACATGATATCAAGAAGCACGTGGGCTCTAGGTGGATGACTACAGCGACAGACAGAGAAGAATGGAAAAGGATTGGGGAGGCCTATGTTTAAAGATGAACCGAAGAAGGCTAATTAGATAAATAGATGCCAATAAATATTAATTATTTGGGGTTTTTAGGAATAAAGGTATTTAGAAAATCGGATGTAATGCAATGTTATGGATACGTTGGTTCCTTGGATGTTCTAGGGCTAATAAATGTCCAAACCACTTCGAGGATCGTTTTTTGCTCGTCCATCACTATTTTCTTTTGCTCTAATTCGAGTTTTTACTTTCTCATTACATTTGTTCTTTCTATTAAGCATTAAGAATTCGCAATTAATAGATGTCTCTATCAACTATTTTCTTAGTTTTATCTGAGATAATTTTATCCCACCAGAATAAATAAAGATTCTTCAAGATTTTTCTAGCTTGTTGAATGCTGTGTTTTATTTTTGTTTCTCACTATCCATTTTTATAAAAATATGCCCCAAGGTATTGATTGCAAAGATTTGGTTATTTTTTTATTAGTGTCAATTTGAATTTTGTAAATCTTTGTAACGAGTGTTTTTTTAGAGGTATAGAAATGTAAGTTGGCAACACTGTTTTAACTGTCGGCCATTTTGACAGCTGTCGAGTGATTATTGTTAAGTTTGTTTTGGCGCCGAAACAACGCTTCCAAATTATGCAAATTGATTTTGAAAATTATGGTTCCTTTTGAAATACGTATTGCGTACTACGTCCATTTTATGATCAAAATAATAGTCCACCAGAGCAATTAATTCAATTAACCATAGAACGTTTTCGCGCTACGTTTACTCTAAATAATAATACGGATCCACAGAGACGTCATACAGTGCGTCCAGAAGAAGTTGTTGCTGGTATAGAGTAGCATAGAGGAAGACCCGAATCAGTCTCTCGGTCATCGTGCACATCAGTTGGATATATTTTTATCCATTTTATGGAAGAATTTGCGAAAAGATCTTGGTTTGCGTGCTTACAAAATCCCATTCGTGCATAAATTGAAGCTACACGATGACCTAGCAATGCGTAGATGCGGTAAATAGACCCAAAACAATATTGCTGTTGATCACAATTTTCATAAGCGAATTTTGTTTAGCGACAAACCTCACTTTTGGTTGAATATCTAGTCAACAAACATAAGTATCCTATTTGGAGTGACGATAATCTTCAAGTGTATGTTGAGAAATCATTACATTTAGAAAAACTGAGAGATTGGTATGTTTTACGGGTTGGTAGAATCATTGGTCCGCACTTCTTTAAAAACAATGCTGGCCAAAACGTTACAGTCAATGATGACCGCTATAAAGCCATGAATACTGACTTTTTCATTTTTAAATGGAGGAACTGTGGTTTCAACAAAACGGCGCAACATTTCACAGAGCTCCTACCATAATGGATTTATTAAAGGAAACGTTTGGTAACCGCATAATTTCACGTTTCGGACCCGTGAAGTGTCCTCCAAGATCGTGCGATTTAACACTTTTAGACTACTTTTTGTGGGGATGTGTGAAATCGCTAGTTTACGCTGATTGATGCCTGAAACGATTGACCACTTAAAGGACAACACTCGCCGCGTTATTGCCTATATACAGTAGGGTGAAGTGAATCATGAAGAATTTTTTTAAAATTTTTTATTCAAAGTGTAATAGCGCGGAAAAGTTGCTTACTGCTTAGAGGAGTACCATGTTATTTATTTTTTTTACTATTTAATCATCAGGGTTCTACGGATGAAACAAAAAAAAATAAATTTTTTTTTCTAATGTAATAGCGCGAAAAAGTTGCTTAGTGGATAGAGAAGTACCATGTTTTTTTTATTTTTTTCTACTATTTCATCTTCAGGGTTCTACAGGGTGAAACAAAAAAAAATAATAAATTTTTTATCTACTAATGTAATAGCGCAGAAGCTAAATATATTAATGATTATTAGGCTTTTTACCAACTTTTATAGTTTTAAAAAGTCTTTTTCATTTAAATGGAAAAGAAAATACAAATCCCTTATTTTATAAAAACTTTTAATACAAAAAACAATAAAAATATCTTATTTATTAAATACTTTTAATATAAAAACCAAACCATTTACTAAATAAACAGGTTCTTGTAAAAAAAAGTTCAACTAAATATCATATCGTAGACTATTAAATGGAAATTAAACTGCTACTTGTCTTTAAACTCCTAAAAAATGTATGCACTGTATTGCGCCTTAGTGTTAAATCGAAGTAATATGGTTATTGAATGAATCCTTGCCCGAATAAATTTATCTCTGGAGTCATAGCCGAGGACAGAATTGGAAGCTTCTGTTACAACCTTCACACATCTTTCTACTGCTTGAGTATGACAAGGAAATGACAGAAAATTTGTTGGAAAATTTTTTTCACCATTAAGACATTTTCTAATATGCTCATCAGTTGTAGCACATAAAAGGGGAGCAATTGTAACAGATCAATTTTACTAATCAATAAGTTCATAATATTCAATAGCATTGAAATTTAAATAAGGAATTAGAAATTCTCTTACATTCGTGTCCAAAGTAGGTATTTTTGTGCTGGTCTTCAACATTCTGCGTAAGGCAAGTTGTCTTATGGCAGGACGATCATCAGAAAGCATTGCTAGGAGAAGGTTCTCCGGATGACAAAAATACGAATTTCTTTTGATAACAGGATCAATAAGGACTTTTAACTCGTTAGTCAGGTAGCGCGACAATTGAAATATTTTAAAGACGTGTCTTGCTCTTTTACTACACGATGGCTTTGTTTTAATATTAAACCACACTGGCGCATAAACTTTTACCACAAATTCAGCCAAAGATCTTAAAACCAAAGACGGATTATCACTTCCGACGTAAACACGCAATATACGATTTGCGTTTGTAACCCATTGTGCATGTAATAATTTACCCAGATTACGAGTTGCTAAATCTATCGAGCACTTTCCACTAGAAAACGAATGCCAAATTTCGTATAAGTACTTTTGATCACTGCTAAAGTCCCTTATAACTGCAGCATCTAATTGTGGTAGAGTGGTATGAATAGGAACAAAATAGACTACTGGCAAATTTTCGCAAGACTCCAATAGTTTACCTATAGTGCCAGAGTATTCACGAGGTCCCGAAGTTTCTCCATCGAGATATTGAAAGTTAGGCCGAAGGGACAATTCATTCATGTGTAACAGACAAATTGACCACTGCAGAGGACGTTTCAGTTTTGTCTCTAAAAACTGTAAAACCATATTCTCCTCCCAGTGTTGACTGCTGTACCGTCGCAGCCTACTACTAAAAGATTACCTGTGCCAATACCGGATTCTTCAAAAAAAATTAATATAGATGTGGCAATATGTCTTCCTATACCTGACGTTGGAGTAATGTGATTTAGATATTTAGAACCTGGTTCTTCAAGTAACGAAATGTGTTCTTCGGTTTTTATCTTGCGATGAAGTTTATTTCCAACCTTTTCTTGGCACAGAGTTTTATCCTTTCTGCCATCGAAGTATAATCCTCTTATTTCTGCGGTGGATGATTCCAATTCACTTTGCAGAGCAGAGCGATGTTTTTGACGTGCTCTTCGGAGCTTACTTTGGTCAATAACGGAAGAGGTGTCATTTTTCGAAATAACTTTCAGATCTTGCAGTAGTGCAGATGCAAGTGCTGCTGCGGACCGGTTTGATATGCCAGATTGATCCAAAATCCGTGCTAAATTGGGAATAGATAGTCTCATTTGCTGACTGATACTGCGACGTGATATGATTGTTGAAGTTTTGGGTTTAACCTCGTGTTTGTCTTAAATATTCTCAAGTTCATTCGACAACTCAGAATCCGATGAATAGGATATATAGTCTTCCTTGATATTTGTAACATTATCTTGTACATTATACTGGGGATTGTGATCTTTAGGATAATTTTTCCCTTTTTCTTTTGAAATTCTTTCATACTCCTTGGCTTACTTCTTTGACATCGATAAAAGCAGTTTCTTTTATTTATTAAAAGTAAAAAATAAATAAAATCAATTTTTCTTGATTTTTTTTTTCTTTTTTTTTTGATGCGCAGTAGAGCCCTTAAGATATTTTTATATTCTACTGAAATTTTAGGAGCAAGTGTACTATAGGTAGGGTCAACTTTTCGCAGGTATTACATGTCAAAAAAATATCGATTTTTTCGCTCCATCCTAATATACAGCCATAAATATTGAAAAAAGTCATCAAAAATTGGACCTCTAGATTAGACTACTTCAGAGCCAGCCATTACCATCATATGTCAGCAATCATATTTAATTTATAATGCCAAAAGATAATCTTTCGAATAAAGACAATTTCATGTCAATTTAAAAAAAATATCGTTGTTTTATTCTATTTTAAACTTTTATACCTCTAAAAAAATACCCTTTATATACAAAGTGAGAATATAATCCATCACAACTTATACTGAAGAATATTTGGCTTGAAAAAAACAAAATGCCAAGTTTCGAGAATGCGGAGAATTAGAAATAAAACAAAAAACGTGTTACAAATTTTAGAGAATCGATAAGTTAGAGAATCCAAGGATAAAAAACTATTATTGAAGTTATACTTCTATACGCGCGCTCCACGTTGGAAATTTGTACGGGAGTGAATCGGTGAAATCATTACATATGTAAGATAATGAGTAAGAGAGAGACAGAAGATATATTTTCTATCTGTTTCTCTTTCTAGAATAAAAATGTTCCCTTTGTATATATATTTATATATATATATATATATATATATATATATATATATATATATATATATATTATATATATATATATATATATATATATATATATATATATATGTATATATATATATATAATATATATATATATATATATATATATATATATATAATATAATATTTATTAATATTATTATTTAAGTGATATGTTTTGTATTATTTATCAAATGTTCATAATTATTTTAGTTTTTTGTATTTCAAAATAATAATCTCAATAAATCACTGTATGACCGAGAACTGTCAATTTTGAAATACGTTTGTGTCATGTCTAATTGGCAAATATTTTACGTGTTTGGTTCATACGCTGGTGTATGTGAGTTCGAATCCCAATATGAATTTTCTTTTTTATTTTTCAAAATATTTGAAATCCCCACGTTAATTTTATTAAATATATGTAATATACGCAAAAATGCTAAATTTTAAAATAAAATAAAAATTTACAACATAATCCGAGTTGTTGGTTTTTGAAGTTATACTTCTATACGCGCGTTCGGCTTTGGAAATTTGCACAGGAGTCAATCGGAAATTTGCACGGAAGTAACAAGCCTCGTTGGGCATGTTAAATTATAAATTAAAACTTGTAAATATCTCAAGAAAGTTCAAATGTGTACTTATATACACAACAAACAACAATTAAATATTGTAACAGTTGTATCACCAAACAATATTTTTTTATTAATATTGTTATCATGGTAAATTAAACATATGCGTAAGTAAGTTACGTATATTGTCATTTTTAAATATTTATGAATATTTCATTTTAATTTGTATTGTATTATAATATTGAATTATGTGGCAGTGTATTGTATTGTATTTTTATATTAATAACAAAATTAACAATGAATTTTACTGCAGAGTACGTGTAAAAAATTTTTTTTGCATTCAACTCCTTTTATACATATATGAAAATAAAAATATATATTTTCATTAAAATATTGATTTAATCCTTAATTTACTTACTATATAAAGCAAACGATGCACCATATACCTGTATACCTAATTCTTTTTCTCTTTCTGCTCTCTCTTACCTATAGCATGACATATGTAATGATTGTGTAGATTGAGTCCTATATAAATTTGTAAAGACGAACGCGTGTATAGAAGTATAACTTCTACCGGCAGTTCCACTGGACTGCCACACCCGTTTTTTTTATCATTCCGTGTCAGTAGGTTATTTAACAATTAGGTTTAGTTTTTAACAGCAGAAATAAAAGTATTGGTTATTTAAATAAGAAACAGTTAAAAGAAGATGCCCAAATTGATAGAAAATAGGACAGTTGATAATAAAATACCATTAAGGGGGCCAATCAACATGTTGTATGAATGCTGTCTATTATTGAAATTATAAAAAAAGAAGAAAGCAAATAACGGTATGTTGATTTACTGAGAATAACAATTTAAATTATTTAAAAAATATTGATCTTTGTTCAATTGTGACGTACCTTGGTTACCGTAGACTAACGCCAGAAGGCTCAGAGTTAAAATAAAGGTCTTCATTTTTTAAATACACAATTGCATCAGCAAGTAGGAATTACCGTTTAGGAGTTTAAACCGAATTTATGTTATCGATTAAGCAGATAATCAGTTTTTTCTATTAAGTCGACAATCTTATCTCTGTCACTTCAAATAGATCTTTTAAATTCATATAATGTCCTTAAATGTTCAATTATAGTGTTAATTATTAAACTATGTATTAATGAATATGACAATCGTATTTAAGAAGTACCTAATTATAAGGACGTGCAGTAACTAGTCTCCGGAATTAAAATTAACAATTTGGTTAATCTCCTACCTAAAGGAACATACATCAATTCATCACCGAGAATAGCAGGTAACACAAATAAAGTAGAAAATGGTGTAAACAATTACATGAAAAAATTTAGAACAAACGAAGATGTTAAGCAAACATGAAAGTTTTTTCGTATACATGTGATTAAGAAGAGAAAGGATTACCAACGAACGCATTAGAGAAATAATGGGAATCAAACGAACAATCACAGATGACCTAACAACAAAACAACTTATCTGGTTCGGACACTTACAAAGAATGGACGAACAACGAATGCCAAAAGAAATACTAAAGTGGCAACCAGAAGGAAAGAGAAAACGAGGTAGACCGAGGAAAAGTTGGAGCGAAGGAATAAATAAAGAACTGAGAGAGAGGGCCATAGAAGAAGATCTATGGAACGACCGGTCTAAGTGGCGATTGGAAGTCGGAAAACGGCGGAGAACGTTATAAACCGACAAGTAGTAGTAGTAGTGATTAAGAAATTAATAACATAAATCAAAAGAAATATTCACCACCATAAAGGAGAGAAAAATGAGCTGCTTGGATCACACACTAACAAATGAAAAATATGGGGTAATGCGATTCGTTGTGTGAGGTAAAGTAGAAGGAAAAATAGCATCGGGTAGACGACCCACGTCGTGGTTTAAAAACCTAAAGCAGTGGAGTGGTAAAGCAACAATAGAACTCTTTAGAACTGCGACAGGCAGAATAAAATGGACTGTAATAATGGCCAATGTCCTTAATATATGAGGCACACGAAGAAGAAGAAGTGATCAAGATAATAGAAGCACATATTGTGACATATAGATTTAAGAGGCAACAATGGATAATGGAAGAAATACTAGACCTCACGGACCAAAGAAGACAGTACAAGGACAAACAGGCGCACATAAAAGAAAACAAAGGGAAATAAAATAAAAAATTTAAAAAATACGAGTGAATAAAAAAGTGGTTGGCTTATAGATATTTAGAAATAAAAAAATTAGAAAACGACACCTAGTAAGATATCTACAGAATGGCTATTATCGAGCTTTGCTTGACTACCAAAAACCAAAAATCCCAAACAATGTAATGACTATAGATTAATCAGCTTAGTTCCACAACCCTTGAAACTATTTTTAAAGGTTATGCATGAAATAATATTCAGAAAATGTGTAGCAGATATGACTAATAGACAGTTTAGCTTTCGTAATGGCTTTGGAACAGTGGAAGCTCTCTATAGTTTCACAACTCTTGCTCAAAAGTATCGAGACCAACAAAAAGATCTTTTCATCGCATTTATAGTCTATGAGAAAGCTTCCGACAAAGTTAAACATAATATTTACATGGAATGTCTAAAACAAAAAGGCCTCGACAAATATGATATTAACATAGTGAGGAATCTCTATTGGCACTAACAGGCTGTGGTAACATTAGATGTAAATAACACAGCTATATTAAATAGTAATTCACCATTACTATTTAATATATATTTTAAAGAGTTTTTTATACAAGCTCTTAACAACTGTACAGAAGGGATCGAGATAAATGGTGAAAATCTAAACAATAATATTGAAAATAATAATTAATATTTTTTTAATTATAAATCATTTACGACGTTAAATAATGAATTTCTGGTAAATATGAGTGGACGATTTACCACTCTTCTACTTGACCTAGGAGATCTATTGTCGCTCATACCTAGGTTAAAGTTGTCCTTTTAGACCAGCCTTTTTAACAAAGTCTATTATGACCTTAGATGACACTTCTACGAAGTCGTGGTGATCTAGTTGATAATGCTTAAATAGATTGAGCCTTATCCTATCCCGCTTCGGGCAGTTGCACAGAACGTGTTCCACCGTCTCGTTATCAGTTTAACAAAATCTGTAATTCGCACTTTTTGCTAGTCCGATTTTGTTCATGTACCCCTTGAGGCGACAGTGTCCTGTTAGAAGACCTACGACAATGCGCAGATAACTTCTATTCATATCTAGTAGATATTTCGGTCTCTCTTTATAAGGTTAATGTGTAAAAGCCTTCTAGTATGGGACCACTTGTTTGTACCAGTAGTTACGTTACTTAAGCATTGTCACTCCCGAAGGTATTTTTTAAAAGGCCCTTTTAAAGGTACAACTAACAAAGTCACAGCACTTTATTTAATAATAATTACAACTGACTTTAAAATAAAAATTTATAGTAATTATAAGAAATTAATTGATGATAACCTGTCTGCAATGTGTCGAAACTGCTGATCGGCTAGACTATTAAACTGCAATACCGCTGACAATCGGGGTTAATGTATCGTAATTCGTTTCATCCGTTCCACCCAGGCTATGCTTCTTGCTATGCCTAAGACAGGTTCTGGGTATATGAATGTATGATTTACCCCTCTTCTAGGAAGTAGGTTCGCTTTTCCATTACCTTTAACACCACTATGGCCGGGCACCCAGACTAACCTTACTTTAGAACTTTTTTCGATCCGAATCAAATTCTAAAGACAGTACCAAACTAATTTGGAGTCAATCCGATTTGATTCCAGTGCCTTTAATATCGCCTGGCTATCAGAAATAACTTTGACAGCTTTGTCCCTGCAGTTTCTTGTGATTAGTTCATTTACGCACATTCCTATAGCCTAAATTTTAGCTTGGAAAATAGTAGAGTGATTAACTAGGCTTTCATTAAGGCTTAGCCTTGGTTTCCCTCCATATACCCCAGTTCCAAGTAATACGTTTATGGCTCGATTGTATCTACATAGATCCCTGTTTACAAAATAATTGTAGAAAGTGACTTTATTACATTCTTAACCAAATGAAATAACACAAAATAGGTTTTAAAGCTATCTAAAATTATTAATTTAAAAATTTTTTTCAAAAAGTATTTGTCTTATTTTGAAAATACGTGTTTTAATAGTTTTCTAGTCAACTCACAGTTTTTAATTCATTTAGTTCTATTTACAGGTAATTTTAGATTTTATCATTTACAACGTATATAAACTCGAAAATGTTAAATTTTTTCTTACTTTTTTTGTTGAAAACGTCTTTCTTTTTAACAAACAAATAGTCTATAATCACGAATTTAGGGACATAAAACATAACACCTGCATATCAATTATCTTATAATATAAAAGCGTTGATTGAATAACCCAAATAAAAGCTTTTACAGTTCTACAGTTAACAACTTAACGAACAGTCCCACATTCTGTCAGGCATAGCTTGTGAGTATTAACAGATTTGGTATTTAACATTCCGGATCATCGGGACACAAGCTGTCGGATAAATCATTTGGAAATCCCCTTCGTGCGTGCGTAATTATTAATTAGTTGTAACAAAGGATTAAAATGATTTTAAACTGTCAAAGTTTGTTGGCTTAGATACAATGGTCTTTGATAAAATATAATTTAATATATATTTTTTTATTATATATATACATTGATTTCTTCAGTAAAACTTCTCAAGGATAGTCAATACAAAAGCTATAAAATACTGGTCGTTTATAGAAATGTGTACTCTTTAAATGAACTGAAACTATTGAGGTTATATTAAAAAAATAATTGTATACATACATCCGAATTCGGACAACGTCCTGAATTTTTACTCACTTCGCTATGTGGACAACTTGAATTATATACCCACGTCGTGGAGTGAGCATTTTATTAGGACATTGGCCGAATGAAATATCCAGAACGCGTTGTGGGTAAACGAAATTACTTAATTTTACCCGTGTTGGGTTGTGGGTATTTCTAGTTTGCGCAAACGCCGAAATTTATTGCTCACGGTTCTGACGTGCAGGTCCAGCAGTTAAGTTTTTCTTTGTTATGCGCGTAAGTGGTGTGTGTGGATTTAAAGTGCTGTTGTGTTTTGTGATTTTTTTTTAAACGAAGAAATCATTTGACACCAAAATAGAAGACCAAGAAGTATGGTCACACAAGTCGAAATTTTATTATCGACTAGCCACGTTATGAAGAAATTATCAAAAAAGTAGAAGAGGCAAAAGAGAAGAGGAAAATGGTCAGTCCTTAATGTCTAAAGATTACCTCCTGTTCAATCAATTTGATGTCATAAACATTGGCGATAAAGAAACGTTAATTGAAAAAGCAACTGGAGAATTGACAGATATAAAATATTTCTGTCGCATTGATCAAATTTGTGACACAATTCATTCAGCCCACTTACGACTTGGTCATAAAAAAGAAAATGCTTTGGAAGCCGAGCTAAAAAAGAAATTTTGTAACATTACCAGGAAGGTAATTAAAATATATTTGGATATCTGCGAACCTTGCGCACTTAACAAAAAGTCAAAAAGTAAATGGCAAGTTGTTAATTCCATCTTTATGACACCATTAAATTCACGTTGGCAGGTAAGATATCATATCATGTCACATTTTATACCATAATCCGATTTTTGTATTTTTATTGTATTTTAAGTGGATCTAGTTTTGCGTCTTTTTAAAACTAAAACTGCTGAAGAAGTATCCGACATCCCTTTGGATGTATTTTGCTTATTTGGGGCTCCATACATATTTCACAGTAGCAATGGACGGAAATTTGGTAACCGGGTAAGTGGTAAAAACAAATTATTGTAGTAAAAATTTAAAGATTCACTGACCGTAGCCGGTATATAAAATAGGTCATGAATATTTCCTGTCTTTTGATTTTCCGAAAGCCAAGTCACATCACACTCTGAGCCTCTCCAATATGAGCATCTGTAAAGAGTGGGTAAATTTGTTTTTTTTTTAATTAAGTAATGATACGGTAACCTAGCCAATAAATGGAGTGCCATTTGTTCCTAAACTAGTACTTGCAAAACCGAGATACTCGTAGAGTCAAGGGTCTGTCGAAAAGGCCAATCCAGACGTTCGAGATAGTCTTGTGGCTTGGATGGCTGATAATAACACCTCAGGATGGGCAAATAGTCTCAGGATCATTCAAAATACTAAGAACACAACAGTTACCACAGTTAGATCAACAGAACCCCTCATGAGGAAACAGAACCTCTCATGAGGCAATGTTTGGTTCACCGCAGAAAAATGGATTGTTAGATTCCCCTTTGATAGCCGATAGCCCCATTAAACTTATTAGTTACAGCTTGGTTTATAAATCATCAGAATCCTGAGAATTCATTGAGTCTTTTGACTCGTTGGCAACGATCCTTACTATTAAAAGTTTAATAACATTTTCCATGTTATAAAAATGATGATAAAATACCTACAAGAGTTGGGATTGGATGCAAAGGATATAAGAATCATTGCCAATCTGTATTGGAATCAGACAGCAACAGTACGTCTTCAAAATTCCAACGAAACAGAAGATTTCTCCATTAAAAAAGGAGTAAGGCAAGGTTGTATACTGTCTCCAATGCTGTTCAATTTATACGTAGAAAAAGCCTTCGCAGAAGCAGTGGAAGACTCTAATAAGGGTATTAAAGTTAACGGCATATTTATTAATAACATCAGGTATGCCGATGATACAGCCATAGTGGCAGATAACATCGAAGATCTTTAGTGCCTTTTGAATGATCTAACTCTTGCAAGTGAAGCTCGGGGTTTGAAAATAAATATCAAGAAGACAAAATCAATGATTATAAGTAGAAATGATTACCCCAACGCAAAGATATATGTCTCTGGAGAAGAAATCGAACAAGTCAGGCAATTCAAATACTTGGGATGTTTGCTGAATGAGGGTTGGGACCCCGAGAATGAAATAAAGAGCAGAGTTGAACAAGCCAGAAATGCTTTTTTGAGGCTTCGTAAGTTTCTGACTGATCGCAAATTGGACTTCAACCTCCGATACAAGATGCTTAAGTGTTACGTGTGGCCTGTTCTCCTGTACGGAATGGAAGCATGGACGTTAAAGGCCAGTTCCATTAACAAACTTGAAGTGTTCGAAATGTGGTGCCTGCGTCAAATGCTCAGAATATCATGGACGGACAGGGTCAGAAATGAGGAAGTACTCAGAAGAGCGGGCTTACAGGATAGGGAACTTTTTAATTATGTAAAAAGTAAGAAGACTGCATACTTGGGGCACATTATACGAGGAGAACGATACACTGTTCAGCAACTGATACTCGAAGGGAAAATAGAGGGTAGGAGAGGTCTCGGACGTAAAAAAATGTCATGGCTGCGCAATATTCGACAATGGACAGGAATCCACAGCTATGAAATGCTTCGCAATGCTGCTAAAAACAGAATTATTTAATCCAGAATATTTAACATCTCACCTGACAAGACGATGTACGGTGGACGCCTACGCAGAAATGCATGGCACCTTAAGAAGAAGAAGAACATTTTCCATTATACCATCCGGCTTCCACATTTTCTCTTCTATTTTTAATATATGGCCAGTAGCGTTCTTTCAATTTGTAGGATGTATGCAATCTATAATGGTTTGTAATAGGCGCCGAACATCGCTAATTTTGAATGTTACATTCTTTCGAGCAACATATCTCTTCATTTGAGCAAAAATTAATCAAACTGGATTCAACTTGCAATTGAAGGTGGAAGTCTCAAAACAGAAATTTAAAGTCTAGCCATTAAATCAACAGCATATTTACGATATCTACCACGATGCTCCTTGATTATTGTCATTAGTTCTACTTTGACTATATCCTCTGTAAATGAAAAACATTTTTCTCGTAGCCCACTCTGCATGATGGATTTTCTATCAGTCATCGTTGGAATGCGTTTAACAAGGCGGCTGTGATAAGATGCATTATCCAATACTATGACAGAGTTACTAGTTGCACCCTGGAGAATGTTTTCGAACCACTTCTCGAATCATATGAAGTTCATGTCTTCATAATAGTTGCCAGTTTTCTTCGATATAAAAACAAGAACATCATTTTGCAAAAAACCAGTATCACTGCCAATATGAGCGACAGTTAGACGCTGGCACTTTCCTGACGGCGCTCGCAATCTTGTCAATAAAGATTTAATAAATGATTTTTGTGCATTTGTTACTGTTCTATCTTGCCAAACTTTAGCGACTCCATGTCCGGCGTTAAGTAAAGTAGCCAATAGATAGATAATTACATCGCCATGATGTAATTTCCTTCTGATCTGTTATCATGGAATTCTGGCATCGTGTTGTATATGGAAAGTTAGGATCTTATAATGCTTTTCATAATAATTCAGGTAGATTTGAGAGTTGGAGCCCTATTTTCAAAGAAAAACGAATATACAGTTCTGCAGAGGAGTTTATGGGCTTTATCCAACTTAATAGGTTTTCATCAGCGCTGATTTGTAGCTGGAGCTTTAAAACCATTTGTTAGTTTCTTGTATTATGAAACGGATCTATGACATAGATGCCTAGAATTGTACCACTGGTTATATCTATTTTTATTCTACGAAAAAACTGATGAAATATAGGGGAAATCGTGTTACTTCAACATAATATTTTGTCTTACTTCAAAAGTAAAAATTAATTATCTAATTGCAACAGACCATATAAACAGGGGCAATAGGCCATATATATGGCCATATGGCCTTTCAAATCATCATAGCGATAGCAAAGCTTTTGCTGAAGTGTAAACTTCACATTCTTCGAATAGCTCAAAAGGATAGAAACCGATTTTGTTAAATCGTGTTTCGTTCATCATCACCACAATAGGTGGCACCTCTTGTAGGTTCCACGACTTGTACGAAAAACAAGCAGTGACATTCGCCGACCGTTGGTGAATGAATTTGTATCTTTCCCGGATAACTGATGAAGCAGGGAATATGAGGAAAAAACAGAATGTTGTCATGACGAATTGTACTGGTGCGCCACGGTCTTTCATATATATATGTATAAGATGGAAGGCAACCATTTATACGTATATACGTATTTCTGACTAATGGTCGTCTTCATTACGGTGCAGCCAAGTTAGAAGAGGAGCATGTTAACTCGGAAAATGATCACTACAAAAGCAATATATATAGCAAATATATATATATATATATATATATATATATATATATATATATATATATATATATATATATATATATATATATATAAACTAAGGTACACTCGAAGAGTGGTGGGTTTTTCGGTCAAAGTGGAGAAATAAAAGACAAAGACGATGGCTACTTCATCTATTTATTGAAGACGTTTCGCTTTCTGCTCAGAAAGCATCATCAGTTCATCTAAAAAGAACAATATGAAACCAAACATCCATAGAGAAGTTATAACCAAAGTGTGTTACCTTACAAAAGCATGTATATATATATATATATATATATATATATATATATATAAGAAATACTATATATATATATATAAGAAATATTTACACTTTCTTCTAATTACAGTGTCTTGAAGAAGGAATAAAAGAATTCCGAAAGCTCGACCAAATGTCAAAAGAGTGTTTCTATAACATCCCGGCCAAACCTACTAACTGCAGCCCTAATAAACTGTGTTGTTTGTATATATATATAATAATAATATAATAAAAACCTATAAAACCAAAATATTTTATGATATAACGATATACCAAACCATAAAATAATTTATTTACTAATTTACTTTGTTTATTGTAGCAAAAATATAGAAACCAAATCTAGTTAAATATTAAACACTTTAACAGTAACACAAAATTAGAACACTATATACTTAATGCTGGCAATATCAAGATTCCAACAAAATAATCTAAACTATATACAACGCTCATCAACATAAAAATATCGAAGAGACTGAAGAACTCTACTGCATAGGGTCATTGGTAAATTGAAAAAACAATACTTGATTAAGAGCGAGAGGTATGCCAACAGCAACAAAATGCAAACTTTATAAAACATTTATACTCCGAGTGCTCACTTATGGATCGCAAACTTGGGCAATGAGGACATGCGATGAGCTGTTGCGAATATTTAAAAGTATTGAGGACCATATGTGGAGGAGTAGATGAAAAGGGCATATGGAGAAGAAGATATAGTTTTTAACTCTATACAATTTTGGTAATGCAGATATAATTAAAACCATTATAATAAACCGCTTGAGATGAGTCAACTACCTGTTACGGATGGATGGAGGTAACTCTGAAAAAATAACTATACTAAACAAAATTGTTAGAAGAAGAACAAGAAAAGGACGTTCTAAGCTTATTTGTATGATTAGGAGGAAAATTTGAAAGATATGTAAATGAGGGGATAAAAAATACAGGTAGTTACTTAAAAGAGATGGACAGCAATCTTTTCAGGTAAACTCAGTCACGAAGATCTCAAGCACCTAATTCTAATCTAATTCTATTGGCAATTCATGTATATGTATCTCCTTGAAAAAGCGTGAATTTTTTGGGTTTTCTAATAACTAGTAGAGTTTTCTCATCACTGATATTACAGCAAATACAAAACGTATCATCCGCTGTTTAGCTGATTTTTTCGAGCACATATATCACTTTTGAAAGCGAAAGTTTTGTTTACCGCTGCAAATAGAAAAATAGTGTGAGTCAAAAAAAAAAGAAAAGTCCAAAAAGTGCTTTCTTTATTTTATTTTAATACGCGTAATAATAAATAATATTAAACTTAATAAATACTTCATTTATTACTTTCTGGATAAACTGCTAAACTAAATCGTGAATGGGACTATTAAAACTTTACTTCAAATATTAAGATTAAATCAAGCAATATAAAAAAATGAATTGTTGAAGTATCCAATTGTTTTTAACAAGTTATTCTCGGAATAATATTCATTATGTTGAGATAAGATTCAAAATATGATATACAAATTATTGTCTCTAATCAACTTTAAATCGATCTTAATCAAACGATAAATTTGGATATAAAATAGTGATTGTATTTAACTTTAATGTCAATCTGGACTTTATTTCTTTAGGTATACTTTTCAAACTTCGAGTACAAAGTTTCCTAACTATTTCCTTAAAATTGTTATCCTTTAATACATTAATTACGATGTATATAAATTATATTACTGAGGGCCGATTGTTCGAACTCTAATCAAAACTTGATTGTAATCAAATATTTAATTAAAATCAAATACGTCACATTTTGAGGTTATGTTGACTGATTTATTTTATTCAATTTTATTATTTTCCGTTTTAATTTAAAATAAACCATAATTTAACTCTTTATGTTAATTTCATGTTTTTATTTACAAATCAATAATAATAATAAGCACTTTTTATTCATTTTGAAAGCTGCTGTGACGTATTTGATTGTAATTAAATATTTGATTACAATCAAGTTTTGATTAGCGTTCGAACAATCGGACCTATATATTGTTCTGAAGAAATTTAGAGCTTATATACAAAACATTAATAAATTAAACAAATTTTTGTTATTTGTTTGTTGATAATTTAGATATTATATAATATATACTTTGAAGTAGTTGATGATAAAATGATATTGTCAATACTTTGAGTTGCATTCTTGGAACGACTTGGAAGATAGTTCATTCGATTACGTGAAACAACTTTAACTTAATAATACCCTTCCGAAAAATCATAGAGTGTGACTTGTTTTTGAAAAGACAACCACATGCATCTAGATTTCGGTCTGTATTTTTCCAGAACACCCTTCTCTATACAATAAACGAACGGATCTATCTTTTTTGTCAAAAATGTTTTACTCCATTTGCCTTCTTGATGCATTTACAATCACTGGAAACATTTTCATACAAAAACTAGCTATCACGGCCACGCTTTGCTATAACTTGGTTATTATACGACTAATATTATGTTTTATTTATTACTACTAATACGAAATTTATTTAACAGTTAAGTAAATATAATGAAATTCGTGATGGCATCTCCGGTATATCCGGAGAATTTAAAAATTCTTTTGGATAATTTACGGCTTCGTCTTCATTAACAATACTGTCGATTTATTTAAAACATACCAGATCATCTGGTAACAACTGTTGAATCTGGAAGTTAATTTAGAAGTCAATTATAATTTAAGTAATTATTAATTGGTGATTAATCTCATCTGTCTGTCTGCCTGTAAACAATTATTCACTACTAACACATGCAAAATAAAACTGTGCGTAAAACAATAAATCAAAAGTTTAATTTTTATATTTTTGAAATTGTATAATAATTTGAAATATTAAATCACAAAACAGTGTTACTCGATTTTCAGTAACTAATGAAATTCATTTGGAATAATTACTTTGAATTTGAGATGGTATTATTAAATAATAATGAATTTTATTTATTACTTTAAGGAAATATTAAGTAAAATGATATCTCACCTGTCCAGATTGCAAACAACTGTAAGTTGTCTACATTTGGTGCAACTCAACCACTGTAAATTATTATAATTTTTTTATAAAATATACTTTTTTTTAGAGATAAAAGCTTACTTTTTTCATACATACGATAAAAATATAATATAAATTTTTTTATAAATTGAGTATACTCAATTAGATTTAAACATTTTTGAACATTCTCAGTAGATTTTAGAAATTAAGTTTATTAAGAATTGTCTCATTAAATTTATAATTATTAAAATGTATTAAATATTGTTCTGAAGTTATTTTCTTGGGGCATTTTAAAGTAATTACTATTTAAATGGGAATAATGGAATTTAATAATATTAAATTGAAACGTCAATAAACGTACTTTAACCTTTAATTGTGGCTTATTCCCATTTAAATAGTAATTATGTATTGAATAGTTGCACAAACTAAAATTTTTAACTTTATTGCAGAGAAAATATATAAAAAATAGTTTTTTATTGTAAATAAACAATGTTAAACATTTTAAAATTATTTTTAATTCTAAACGTATTTCGTTTTGTACTAATTTTCAATATCAAAAATATTTTAAGCTCGAGTAAAAGTCACATTTTTTTAAACACTTTATATACAACTAATAAAATTTGATATCTGATTGTATATGGTATAGATTAGTATATATTATAAGTAAATAAAGTAAATAAAACTGCTTTTACTATTTTCCTTACAATTTTATCAGATTTTCTAGAGTTTAAGCGAAATGAACGAAGTAAATAGGCCCTGAAGTAATTAAACATCACTTTATGTTTAAATGAACTACCACTGTAACAGTAGACCGTATAAAATATTTTGTGTAAGAGCAAAAAATAACTGTTTGTAGGTGAAAATAAAGCCGTTGCCCTTACTATTTTCCTTATAAATACCTTTATAAATTATATATTCCTTATAAAATTACCTGAAGAAAGGTAACATTAACAACCTACCCGACAACTAGGCGACGAAACGAAACACTAAACCTACCAATTGTTCGCAACAAGATGACTTGCTCTTAAACTTTTGCATTCGATTCGGGTTAGTGTCAGGAAAGTTTTTAAACAAAATTTATATTGGTAAAATGAAAATTGCATTTTTATGCTTAAGAAAAATGTATTTTTAAAGTGCTTAAAAAATAAAAACGTTACAACTAAGATAACATCGACAGGACTCAGTTTAACTTTATTAGTCGAGAAATTTTTGAAGGTCGCTAAATACAAATAAGATAACGTCAATAACGAGCTAACTGGTGCGCAGGGTAGACTGGTCTTCCGGAGTTTTATGTTATTTTCATTCTAAATTAATCGAAAGTCATTACTTCGGGGGTTTCGAGGTCTCTGAGCATGAATATTATGACGGCGATGATCCTCGAGCTAACTGGTGCCCATGGCGAAACTAGTTTTCTAAAGTTTTATGTTAATTTCATTCGAAATCAGTCGTTACTCGGGAATTTTCAAGGTCGATGAAATCGAATATTATGACAGCGATGATCCTCGTCCTATGGATTGTTATGTTATTTTTTATCTGAAATCAGTTAAAAGTCATTTACTTCTAACCTCTACCAATCACTAACCAAACCTCTAAATCAATTTTTAAACTCTGAAGGCCTCCTTTGCGTCAGTGGTCGAATAAGTAACGTTAACATACCCGTATTCTATGCTATTACCCGCAAATTCTCTTGTCACTACTTTATTATTCACTCATGAACACAATCGTTTGAGCTACTGGACATCAGACTACTCGTATCAAACATTAGGCTTAAATATTGGCCTTTAAATGGTGTATGAACTATTAAAAACATTGTAAATAGTTGCCACATATGTTTTAGGTTTCGTGCTAAACCTTTGCAACAAATTATGGCTGCTCTTCTAATATTAAGAGTCACTCCCTTTCGCCATTTCAGAATGTTGGACGCGCCTTTGGTGGCCTGTTTTTAATTAAATCTAAATTACGCAAAATTAAGTAACTTTGATTGAATCGTATATATGTGTATTTGTTTGCTTATCTATGGAAACCGTGCATATGGAATTAGTATCTTCTATTCTCAGTGAACACTTTGCTGTAAAATATTTATATCACGTCGAGGACTTCCTTCATTATTATACAGTAATATTGCTACAAATTTTAATGGATCCAAAAATCAACTTCGCGATTTATACATCTTTTTCAAAACCCTTTTTTTACAAAAGAGTTACAGAACTTCGTCAAGAAAAATTTCATAAAATGGAAATTCGTTCCTCCTCGTAGTCCTCATTTGAGTGGAATTTAGAAAGCTGTGATTAAGAATACCAAATACCATCTTCACCGCATTTTTGGTTCTGCACATTTTACAGTCAATAGACTCAGTACCATTCTCTCACAAATTAAAGCTATTCTCAATTCGCGACCGTTATGTCTCTTATCGAATGAACCTTCAGACTTACAATGTCTTACTCCTACACATTTTCTTATAAGCGAGAATCTTACCCCCTATCCTAAAAAAACTTTGAATAATTTACTCGGTAATATAACTTTTTTTTTCATCGATGCACTCAGGTCCAACAAATCTTTTTGAAAGCGCTGGTTCGTGAAATACTTAAGTAGGTTATATAGTAGATCCAAATGGTCTAAAGTACAAGCAGATATAAAGGAAAATGATGTTGTTTTATTAAGAACTAATAATTCTCCTCCTCTGAATTGGTAATTAGGTAGAGTAAGGTTACCAAAATTAAAAACTCTTAAACTAATAAATTAAATGAATTAATTTATTTAATCACTAAATTATATTTACTAGTTTTTCGATTTTTTTGCCTACATTCGTGGAGAAATCCAGATACAAATAGGAATTTAGGCAGAAAAGTTCGTCCATACTGACATACTCGTGGTTGCTGATACTAAACAGGATGTTATATTAGGAATGAAGGTAATTATAAATAGAAAAGGATTGGTTACTTCTGCTAAAAAAATTCCTGTAAGACTTATTAATGACTACCCAGTGACCATCAAGAAAAAGAAAAGAAAAGGAACCAGTGTACCTGTGACTTTAATAATTCGTCAAACGACAATATCTAATAATTCGAACGACAAATTCGACCAAAAAATTGCATTTTTTGACCAGTTTCGAAATCAGTTGGAAAAACGGACATTGAGGTAATTTTTTTGGCAGTCTCGTGACATTTTCGTAACGAAAGGAGAAAAGACAAGAAGAAATAGCGTTATCAAACATAAAATTATTGCTGGTAATGCTACGTTAATTCGTCAAACAGGTCGACGATTACCACAGACGAAGAGAAAAGAAGCTGAAAGGATTGTTCAGGAAATAAAGAAAAATGGGGTAAGAGAACCTTCTACTAGCCCATGGGTCTCTTCTACTTTCGATTTAAAGTCTGGTTAGTGGCAGGTAGAAATGAACACAGTCGATAAAGATAAGACAGTGACAATTCAAAGTTATGCCATTTGGACTCTGTAATGCTTCTGCAACATTTGAGATATTATGGAAAATCTGTTTGAAGGGTTTATGTTGGAAAACCTACCTGGTATATTTAGACATATAAAGAAGTATCAGCTATTTAAAAGTAAAGGTAATTATTTAAGTTATATAGTCAGCAAAAATTCAGTAGCCGTGGATTAGAAAAAAATAGATTCCATTAAGGAATGACCAGAACCGATTGACAAAGATCAAATGTGAAGTTTTCTTGGGCTCGTACTTACTATCGGAGGTTTATTAAGAAGCTTACAGATATCGCTAAGCCATTAACACGACTTACAGAGGATCAAAGAGAATACTACTGGGATGCATACTGTCCAACTGCGTTTGAAACCTCGAAGAAGCATTTAATCACAGCACCAATATTAGAGTATCCACTGCCAGAAGAAGAGTTTATTTATATTAGATACAGAAAAAAAGGACAGCAACAAGTCTTTGGATATTTTAATAAACTATTTTCAAAACCTGAGCCAAAATATTGCCTTAGGAGAAGAGAATACGATTTTAAGATTGAGTATCGGGCCGGAGTTAACAACAGAAACGCTGATTCTCTTTTTATAGAGTGTTATCACTGCAACAAAACGGAATACAAGGAAGCAGCAGTGCTAAGAACAATAGCGGTCAATGACGAGTGGACGCCTACTAAGATCAGAAAAGAACAAGAGGAGGATTCAGTTTTGGAGCAATCTTGAAAATAAAAAGAAGAAAACTATCGACCGTCTTCGCAAGAAAAATTAAGTCTAAGCTCACCAGCTAAGACGTATTGTGCCCAGTGAAACTCTTATATCATGGAAGACTGCTTGCTTAAAAGAAAACTGAAAAATAATCAAAATGATCGTTTAGAAAAGAGACTACAGTTGGCGATTCCAAAAAGCAGAATAGTAAAAGTACTTTGTCAGTTACACGACAGTCCATGAGGTGGGACATTTGCGTGTAATGAAAACACTTAAGAGGATTCGAGAACAATTTTATTGGATGAATAGTTCTCACGCTGTATAGGACTGGTGGAAGAAAGGAATTATTTATGCTAAGCTTACCTAGTAACGGACCTACTTCGTTACCAAAAAAGAAAGGCTTTTATAAGACAGTACAATGTTGGAAGTCCATTTGAAAAAATACCTTTGGACATTGTTGGGCTATATTTAAACAGTGGAAATAAATGTAAGTACATGTCGGCCGTAATTGGTTACGTGACGAAATGGGTCATGATCTGTGCAATTAGAGACTAGAAGGCTGTCGGTATTGGATATTTGTTAATCAAAGAGTACATTAGCTAATTTTTAGTTCCTTTGAAAAGTGACCAAGGAAGGAACTTCGAGAGCAATCTATTACAGGGAATCTGTGATAGACTTCTTCTTCTTTAAGTTCCATCTTCTATCGAAGGTTGAAATTCAGCATGGCTATGTGGACCCTGTAACTGCCGCTCTAAATAGTTCTGCACTACTGTATTCAAACCACCCCCTTAAGTTCTTAAGCGACGATATTCATCGTCTTCCCACATTTTGCTTTCCTCGAATTTTGCTTTGCATCATAAGCTGCAACAATGAGTATCTTTGCCCTCTCATAACATGGACTAAGTACTCAAGTTTTCTTCTTTTGATAGTTACTATTATTTCAGCTTTATTTCCTATTCTTCTAGTAACTTTTGCGTTTGATATTCTTTAAGTCACTTTTTAATGCACTTGTTTTAATGTCCATGCTTCTAAACCATAAAGAAGACTAGGGAATACGTAACACCGAAGCATTCTTAGGCGTAATCATAATCTTATATCCTGACAACAAAGAAACTTTTTAAGTTTAACAAATAATTCACGTGCTATTTCAATCCGTGTCTTAATTTCTTTAGTTTGGTCTACACTTGATGTTATCCCTGTTCATAAGTATTTGTAGATATCCATCCTCTCAATTACAGTATCCTTAACAATCATTTCGATGTTTGCATCTGCTGATTTAGTCATGATCATGCATTTAGTTTTTTTCAAAAGTCATCCTTAGTCCGCATTCATGACAGCATTCATTTAGTCATTGCATTACGTTCTATAAATAATTGTTGTTACCCGTCATTACTACTGTATCGTCTGTAAAACACAAGTTAGTCAAAACGTTTGCATTGATAGATTTACCTTCTATTGAATCTAAGGGCGCTTCTTTACATACCGCTTCACTGTAGACATTGAAGACTAGTGGTGACGCAATCCTGGCGGACTCCTCTCTGTATTTTGATATCTCGGGTGTTCTGGTTATCAACTTTCACCTTGGTAGTTTTATTCCAGTATAGATTAGATTTAATTTTCATATCACCACTGTCAATATGTTTGCATTTTAATATTTCTACAAGCTTTTTATGTTTAAGTAAATGTTAATGTAGATTTTCAAAATCTACAAATACATGTTCTGATTCATATTCATGCATCTCCAGGACAGCTCATTCCAGCTGAACAAAGCATCTCTTGTGCCCATATCATTTCTAAAGCCATAGTCTTCATGTCTAGTCTATCTGTGATAGAGTAGATGTGAAGAAAACAAGAACTACAGTTGTTCTAGTAGGTTAGTATTAGTTTTCATATATGTCAAAACACACGTAAATCCTTTTCGTGGTGATTTTGTAGTTTTTCAGAGTGTAACTTTTAATCGAAACAGGTAGAGAGAACTGACCTAAACAGCGAACTCTGTAATAATGCAGACATAATATATTATTTGTAATGCCATTTATAATTTCGATATATTTGCTTCATTGGAATTAGTTTAAAATCTATGACTTGTTCTATATTTGCACCATATGAATATTCGATTTAGCTTATTAGCCAGATTTTTCAAAATATTTTGGTTTCGTTAGGTAACTAAAAATTCTTTTATTTTATATTCATATTTTTTATTTAATTAAACATTTAAAATATATTAAATATTCAATTTTACTTAAAACATGCTTAATAATAATAAACTAAAGCATAATATGAGGATCCCCTTAAGACTGTTCCCTGTGAAGGGAAATATAAAATGTTGTTATCTGCCCAATAAAGAGCAGCATTGAAAATTTTTCCTATATTTGGTTGATCGTTAAAATTAGCTTTTCCAAGATATGTAGTAGAATTAAATTCCATTCCTTCATATTCCCAACCTACTCTAGCAACATGATATTCTTCTGAGTCAAAAAGTTGTGGAAACTGATAGCTTTTAACGAATTTCCATTCTATTTTTGCATTGTTTACTACTGTTAAAATCTAAAACACAGACATAGGATATTAGTCATGTTATTGTTTTTGAATTTGCTTGCTTTAAAACATTTATTGTTTATACTTCCAATTATACTAAAAACATTGCTAATAATTACCTCAATTCCTTCTGTAGCTGTATGTACCTTTTGGAACAGTACAGTATCTAAAGATACAACTCCTTTTTTAAGATTCCCGGGAACGTAGCCTTTTGCATCTTTGGACCAATCCCAATTGTCGTTGTCTGGATTGGTGTTTAGATAGACTCGACCAATATAAAGAGTGTTGTTATTAGCATCGTTTCCAGCTGGTACAGCATTGTTTGGTATTGTTCCATCGTAGCTTACCCAACGAAGATAATCATCTAAAATAAATAAGTATGATTTAAAATTAGGTAAATATGTGACGATTTTTGCCAACCATTAGTTGCATTGTTTAAGCAAATAAATATAGGATTAAATAAAAATAAAATGAAGAGATATAGCGATTTATCCGTTAAAGGTAGTCCAATGTAGTAATTTCTTTTGGTGAGTTATTTATGTAAGAGCAGAGGGCTTTTAAAATAAAAAAAAACAATTAAGACAACAATCAAGATGGTTTTGATTCCAGTAAATTTAAGAATCGACTTTTTAAGTTATTAAGGAGTAGAAGGTAGTCCTTTGTGAATAGTTCTTAATTTAACAGATCTGAAATATGATTTTAATTGGGTTTTGTTTTTTTTTGTGTTTATTAGAAAAAATGAATTGGTTACAACATTTAAATATCAGAGACAATATGCGTATAAAGTAAAGTTCTCCACGAAAACGACACTGCATCATCTCTTTCAGAGGGTGCTGTATTCAGTCCTGTTGGATACTTTACTTCGCCACTGCTTGATGTTCATGGTTTTAAGATCTTCCTTTATATCGTCTGTCCACCTTTTACGGGGCCTATCCTCTTGTCCGATGATATCAAAATTAAACGTGGGGTTTGACAGGGATGTATAATATCGCCCTTACTGTTTAACATATACTCTAAGGAAATTTTTCAAGAAACATTCTTCGGAATTCGAATTAACGGAGACTGTATCGATAACATGAGATACGCGGATGACACGGTGGTATTGACAGTTACGAAGCCCTTTAGGAGTTAATGAATAGAATCACAGAAGTGAGTCAGAGATATGGACTGAACATTAAGAAAACAACATGTATGATGATCTCTAAGAAGAAACAGCAAATCGAAAGAATCAGTGTAAATGGTCAACCAATAGAAAGAGTAAAAACATACACCTACCTTGGTGCAAACATCGATGAAAATTGGGACTATTTCCTAGAAATAAAATCTAGGATAGAGAAAGCAAGATCTACATTTCAAAAAATGGCTAAGCTATTCAAATGTCACGATTTATCAGTAACCATAAAAATCAGGTTACTACGATGTTATATCGTTCATATACTATTGTACGGAGTTGAGTCGTGGACTCTTACAGACGCTACCTGGACTATATCATGAGGAACAGAGAAAGGTATGGGTTGCTGCAATTAACTCTTCAAGGAAAAGTAAAATGTAAAGAGGACCAGGAAGGCAAAAAAATTCCTGGCTGAAAAATCTGTGTACGTGGTTTAACACAATAATCACAAATCTTTTCATAGCCGCAATTTGCAAAACACAGATTGCCATGATAGTCGCCAACATCCAAAACGAATAGGCACTACAAGAAGAAGAAGAATCCTCTTGTCCTATTTGCTTGAGGTTCCTATCTCTGGATTAATTTAACAACTCGATTATCTGGCATTCTTTGTAAGTTTTAAAGCCAGTTTGGTCTTTGTGACTTTACAAATCTAACGATATGTGCGCTCTGCATAAATTTATCCAGCTCATAGTCCTTTTTCATTCTCCATGAATCATTGCTACAATATGTTTGTCAATATTTTGCGCTCAAATATTCTCAATTAATTTTCATCAGTGGTTGAAAGGGTCCACGTTTCACATCCATATGTGACCACTGGTCTAATTACTATTCTGTAGATTTACTTCCTTTTCATTGTCTTTGTATGTATAGAATCATTTATTACCTCTAAGAATCCGTACCTAGGTTGTCTACCTTCTGACGCTCATGACAATCGGACTTTGTGCCCTCCATATATTGTTTTTTATTTCATTTATGTTTAAACTAAGCACAGTTGCTTCTCGTTTCAAATATATAGCTTTTTCAGTTAATACCTTTCTATTGCGGCTTATTATGACAACATCATCCGCATATGCACATATTTGAGTCGATCTTGTAATAATATAGCCATTCCTATCTAGTTTTCTGATAATATCCTCCAAACGTAAATTAAAAAGTGTTGTTGATAATGCATCACCTTGCCTAACTCCATTTTTAATATCAAATGCCTCTGTTATATCTCCATATATTCTCGCCGTAGCCTTGGAACCCTACAAAGTCATTTGTATAAGTTTAACTAACTTTTTTGGTATTATTAACATGGATAGTTGTTTTAACATTTTTTGTCTATCTACTCCACCAAACGTAAAGTCTGTTTGAAATCGGTACATAAGTTGTAAATTGGTCTGTTACATTCAGCACGTTTTTCATGTTAACATATGTAGTTGGTCCATAGTTGATCTCTTTGGTATGAAACCACATTAGTATTCACAAATTATTTCTTCCGAAAATGATTCAAGAAAGCTATATATAATTCCTGATAATATTATATAGTCGACATTTAACACTGTTATGCTCCTATAACTTGTTTGTCGTTTTTTTTTTGTTAATCGCAGAGTCGTTTGTCTCTCCCTTGTTCATAGGAAATATGATACTACTTTCCAATATTTTGGAATGACTTCTAGTGTCCATATACGGCAGATTATTTTACTGATACGTTTTCCTAGCACATGTCTACCATTCTATATTTGTTCTGCAGTTATTTCATATGTGCCAGGCGCTTTTGTTATTTTTTAAATATTTTATGACGTAAATAGTTTCCTTCAATGTTGGTTCCTCAACTAGTTGTTCCGCTGTATGATGAATTTTTTCTCTTCTTGGTTTTGTTCTGTTTTTGGGTTTAAGAGCTCTTGAAATTGCTCCTTTCACCTGTTCATTACTTTCTCTTTCTAGCTAATAATTGCCCCGTTCTCGTTCTTGCACACTGTTGTTCTTGTCATGTGTTCTTAAGTGTATCGCTTGATTTCCTTGTAAAATTTCCTAGCCTCTCTTCTGTTATTATATTCTATACTTTGTTGTAGTTTTTTATTTAACATTTCTCTCTTTTTCTTTCTACACATTCTGCTGGCATCCTTTCTTAGTTTTCAATATATTCAATCGGGAATTCCATTATATACGTTTCTGCCCAGCTATGTTTTTGCTTTTATTAATTGTTGGCAATCTTGGTCAAATCATTCCTTGTTTGTCGATTTGATGATATTCTATGATAGAGATACTCTATTCACCATATATATATATATATATATATATATATATATATATATATATATAAATATATATATATATATATATATATATACATTTATATATACATATATATATATATATATATATATATATATATATATATATATATATATATATATATATAATGTTACAAACAAAGAATTGCGTATAACAACAAAAATAAACAGAACAAAAACTCTTTTTAAAGATAATTCACACAAGAATATACAATAGATGTGAAAGAGACATATTCCCACACAGTTCGGTTTCAGACAAGGATTTGGCACAAAAGAAGCACTTTATAGCTTAACTGTCCTACTTCAGAAATGCAGAGATCAGCAAAAAGATGTCTTCCTATGCTTTATAGATTACCAGAAAGCGTTCGATTGTGTTAATCATTCAGAATTAGTAACATTGCTCCAGGAACGTTCGATAGATGAGAATGAGCTTAAAGTAATAAAAAACCTTTATATGAATCAAGTGGCATCTGTGAGAGTAGGACTGGAATCTACATCATATTTCTCAATCGAAAAAGGTGTACGACAGGGTTGTGTCCTGTCACCCCTTCTTTTTATTCTTTACTCTGAAAAGATTTTCGATAGAGCATTAAGTGACACTGAAGATGGAATCAAAATCAACGGACAGACTATTAGTAATCTTTGCTATGCTGGTGATACAGTCATAATAGCTGATAGCTAAGAAGAGTTACAACTAATAATAGATAGAATAAACACTGAAGGAGAACGACTGGGCTTGAAGATTAATATAGACAAGACGAAGGTAATGGTGGTTAGCAGAACACGAAATATGCAATTACATATAGGAGTAAACAATAAGAACATGCAAATAAAGGCCAATGTAATGAACCGATTGGAAGCCTTTGAAATGTGGGTATTTAGAAGACTACTTAAAATTCCCTGGACAGATGACACAACAAATGTCGAAGTATTAAATCGAATGGACAGAGAACGATAATTACTGCCAATAATAAAAAGAAGAAAAACTGCTTATTTGGATCATATATTTCGAAATTCCAAGTACCAATTTTTAAAGCTTATTATGGAAGGGAAGATAGAAGGGAAAACGGGGCATCGGAAGAAAGAAATACTCATCATCATCACGTAGCGCTACAACCCTGTGTGGGTCTTGGCTGACTTGGCATTCTGGGACGACCGAGTGGTCTTTTGCCTGTGGGAATCTCCTCCCATACCAGTTTATACAAAAACTGCCTGGGCTAGGGTGAGGAACGGGTTGATTGAGTAGCTCGGAAATCACCTTACTGTAGCCGGTCTTAAGCCCGGATAAAAGAGGATGGTTAAGCGGAGGGTTATCTACCCACCCTCGAAAAAAAAACTAGATATAAAAACTGCAACTTTGCCTCGGAACCGGACAGATCAAGAAATACTCATGACCTAAAAATATAAGGGATTGGACAAACCTCGATGTCCATGCACTCTTTAGGGCCACATAAGACCGAGAGGAGTGTGCCAAAATTGACGCCAACATCCACTAATTGGATAGGGCACCATAAGAAGAAGAAGAAACAGAACAACAACACCGGGTATACATAGAATGTGATCTGACACTAAAAGAGATAGAAATACAAAGAAAACTTCCAGATTAAATGGAAAAAGGATAAAAGTAGGTTATGGATTTATAATTATAATAATAAGAAAGATTGAATTGGAACCAAAAAAATACACATTATAGGAAAAGCTACAAATAATACAGTGCAAGCTAGTTAACAAAACTAGTGGAAGAAAATAAGTGGATGAAAAGGGAAATAAAAAAAAGTATAGAATAAGAACATGAGTTGATATAAATATGATAAACACAGACAGAAAGGCACGCACCACATTTAAAAGACAACATATTAAGAAACATGAAAAACATTTTAAAAATGGCAACATGGAATGTAAGAAGTATATAACGGAAAAGAAGTAGAACTGGGGAAATAGTTAGAAGACAAAAAAATTGAATTAGTAGATATAACAGAAAAAAAAAAGAAAATGAAAAGAAATCACGACTATGGAAAACGGAAGCTTACTAATATATAGTGGAGTAGAAAAGAAAAAGAGAGCACATGCAGAGGTTGCATGCATTGTAAAGAAAAATATTATCAATAAAGTGAGGAATTGGATATATTTTAACGATTGTATAGTTAGAGTTGACATAGGGATGGGCACCGAGAAAGCAATTACAAACCTATGAACGTGATGAAGATGCAACAAAAAATGAAAAAAAAAAAAATGAATTCTGGGACAAACTGCAAGAAGTAATAAATAATTGCACACAGAATCTAGTAATGGCAGGAGATTTAAATGCTAAAGTGGGAAAAAAGTAGAAAAATGAAATGGTGTTATAGGACCATATTATTATGGAGATGACAAAATCAACAATAATGGAAAACTATTACTTGAATTTTGTTGAGATAATAACATGATGATCATGAATACACATTCTCAAAGAGATGCAAAATACCACAAGAGAAGTCATATAAAGAAACGAACAATAAATTATTGACTATACTATAGAGTCAAAAATACAGAGAGAAGCTGAACAAGAGACGTAAGGGTGAGAAGAAGCTATGAAACAGACGATGATCACTGCCTGCTGGAAACTACATTTAACAGCAAAGGAATAGGAAGAAAAAACACAAAAGACAAGAATAAGAAATATAAGGTAATAATTAAAATACATAAACTAAGGGAAGGATCAACAAAAATTAGATATAAGGAGGAGTTAGAGCAGGAAATGGACAAAGAAGAAGAAATGACAGAAATAGTAGAAGAAGAATTGGGAAAATTTAAAAATGCTATGACAAATACATCAAAACTAGTATGTGGGACAACAAATTATAATAGGAAAGATAAATAGACACTATGGTAAAATAAGGAGGTAAAAATCGAAATTAAAGAAAAGAAAAAATTATGGAAAAAGTACATACAAGACAAAATGCAATAAAAATATGAAAGATACAAAATACAGGGAATAAAAGCTCAAGAAATAGTGAAAAATGAGGAAAGGAAAAGCCGAGACATGTTTGGAGAACAAATGGAGAAAAATATTAAAGAAAAAGTAAAATTGTTTTATAGAACACAGAAAAACCTACGAAGCAACAAAGAAATAAAACTAAATTAAATAATGCCCAAAAACGGATATACACAAAAATAATGGACCCGTTGAATAATTAACCTATGACAAGGATATAATGGAAAAACGGAGAGGACAACTATTAAACGGAGAGCAAGGAAAAGCAAAGGAAAATAAAAACAACGTAATTGATGGATCAGAAAGAAACAAGGAGCTATATAGGAAGACGAGCTAGAGGAAGCAATGTGAAAGATAAAGACTGGAAAAGCTCTTGGGTACTATGGAGTGTCCAGATATATTGAAATATATAAAAGAATTATGGAATATAAATCAGAATGCAAATATTAAATGTAGAGATATGCGTATTTGCAGATGACCTAGTATTATTTGCTGAAAGAGCAAAAAAACTCACAATTTAAAGAAATGGAACTAAGGAGCCAAACAAATACAACCTAAATGTAAATAAAGAGAAGAGAGAGATAATAAAAATAACAATAAAAATGACGCGGATAACCAAATCAAAGTGATAATAGATAAAAAAAATAAAGCAAACATACAAATACAAATACCTGTGAACAGTAATAAACAACAGAGGAAGCATCGAGGACGATCTCAACAATAGAGTAGATAGTACAGGAAAACTATTCCAGGCACTAAATAGAGAATTTTTCAACAACAAAGAATTATCAAAGAAAATAATGATGACAATATATAAAACAATATATAGGCCAACGATGACATACGGAGCAGAGAACTGGATCTTAAATAGAAGACACCAGTGCAAGATATAAGTAGCAGAGATGAAATATATCAGAAGAACGATCGGGACAAGAAGGACAGACAGACTCAAAAATGAAGAAATAAGAAACAGGCCTAAAATTAAACCGTTAGTTGGCGCAATAAAGAATAAAAAATTAGCATGGTTCGGTCATATAACACAAATGGACAATAGCAGATAAGTAAAAAGAGTGTGGGAAGCTAAGCCACTAGGAAAAAACAGAAAAACCAGACCAATATAAGAGTGTAACAGCGACATAGGAAAGATATTACAAAATAAGGGCAAATCTTGGCAAGAAGCAACACAGTTGGAGAAAAACAGAAAAGCATGAACAAAAAGTTTATTAAAAGCTAGAATTACCCCCCGTGATATCTAACGGTAGAAGAGAAACGATTATGTGTGTGTGTGTACATAAAGTCGCATGAGTAGCTTGATTTAATAACGAAATATTCGTAGCGACCATGAAAACCCCCGATTAATGACTGTTGACTAATATATAATGAAATTATCGAAACTCCAGAAGACGATGTCACCCTGGCCACCGGATGCCTTGTAGACCATCGTCGTCGTAATATTTTGGTTCAACAACCCATAAAACCCTAGAGTAATGACTTTTGACTGATTTTGAATAAAAATAACATAAAGCTCTAGAAGACGAGGTCCATCCTCCACCAGGTAGCTCGAGAAATATTGCCGTCATAATATTCGCATTCAGGTAGCTCGAGGACTATCTCGTTATCATATTCGTATTCAGTGACCTCGAAAACCCCACGAGTAACGACTGATTTAGAATGAAATTGACATACACCAGGAGACGAGGTCCATCCTGAGCTTCAGGTGGCTCGAAGACCATCTTTGTTATTATATTTGTATTCAACGACCCTGAAAACTCCTGTATAACAAAATTGAACTGATTCCTATCGACATTTTCTTAGTTTTGAAAATTTTAGAAAATTTTAGATTTTGAAATTAATTTAAAATAGAATTTTAAAAAGTTTAAAATTTTTTTCATTTTCAATGTACTTTGAAAATGCATTTTTTTTAAATGCAATTTTTATTTTACTACTCTGAATTTTATTCACAAACTTTCCTGACACGTTTTCAAATCGTATAAAAAAAGTTGGATATTGATTCATATTGCTGTGGAAAATTGGTAGGTTTAGTGCTTTTAAGAGCTTTATTTCCTCGCCTACAACGCAATATTGGCAGGGCGATCACTAGAGTTCATGTTTTGTACTGTCGGCACGATTTAAGAATTTATTACTGTAAGACGTAACTTCAGAAATATAAAATTATAACCGTCTATGCAGGGACAATTACTAAGAAATGAAGAAGAAGCTTCAATTAAATATAAAATAAAAACAATAAAATATAAGCTAAAAATTAATTGAGATTTTTGGCGAACACATAAATATTTGTAAGTATACACATTTTATTTAACTTTTCCCTGTTATGTATTCCTGTTATATAGAATAAAATGGTGGAATATACAGTTGCTTTTTAGAGAAAACTATCCCCCTTAAAACCTAGAAATAAGAAGAAGAACAGAAGTCACAGATGCAGTTGAAAAAATAGCCATGGCTAAATGGGCTTGAGCCGGACATGTTGCCAGATTAACGGATGATAGATGGACCAGAAAGATTCTGGAATGGCGACCAAGGCAAGAGGCATATCGAAGCAGAGGACGACCACCGACTAGATGGACGGATGATATCAAGCGCATCACCACAAACTGAATGCAAGAAGCTCAAATAGAAATAGGTGGAAAATTTTACGGGAGGCCTACGTTCAGCAGTGGACAAATATAGGCTAATTGATGATCCCCCTTAAATAACTTTTAAACTTCTAATTTTCAGGAAGAGTGCAAAACACGTCAATTAATATTTGAAGGAGAAGCCATTATGTCATATTTAAGCTTGCTGGGAAAGGCTTCCTCTCACCCCTGTATCATCCCTTAATAATTTTTAATTATCTCTACCTTTTTTATTTGACATTCGGATTCTCCTCTTTGTGATTTCAGAAATGTATAACACATAATACTTTTAGTGATAAGTTTATGAGAAAAATAAATACAAAAGCAAGAAGACTTACTTAAAACAAAAAATTACTTTTTAACAATTTTGTTTACAAACATTAAGAATGAACAGTTCACTTCTAAATTTTTTTACAATAATTGTTCAAAATGACTGCCATTCACTTCCATACAATGGTACAATCAATTTTAAAATTCTTCTCTGATATCGCTTAACACGTCCGCATTCAATTGTTGATTAATTTTTTGTTTTTAAATACCCCATAAGAAGAAGTCTAGGGGTGTTAAATTCGATGAACTATTCTTCCTTCACAAATTGTTGAGAGCACGAAATATGCCTCAAACTCATAAAACGGTCGTAAACCATAGGCGTTCCTAAGGTGTTTATTCATTAAATAATAATATAATGTTTTAATACTGTTATATAATATTGATAATATTTTAATACTAATATATTTAGCAAAAAAACAATTAAAACTTTCACGACTAATGTTGGTTATTATATTATATTAATAAAAATATTTAACCATTAACAATTTTGTTAATAAGAATACCTTATCTCTTTGGATATTTCAATACTAATCTTCGCGTTTAATCACTTTACTAGAAAACCTGGAATTCATATCCGAAGGTACTATTCGTTGCAAGATAATTAAGATGGAATTCCCCAGATTTTTAATAATATAATTATATTCGAAACTTAACTTGAAAGGGTGAAGTTATTACGAACGAAAACAATTTTTTTATTTAGTACGTTTTTGATCGCATGTAATTTACGGCTCGTCGGTGTTTTCGCGTCTACGGCAGTAATTAGCGTCTCGAATATTTCTTTTGCGAATTATATGCAGTTCATGAGTGATTTTTTATTCCATATACCTACGAACATATACGTACCTTTCGCTCGTGCTCGTTTTGTTGGATTGTTTGTGATGGCTTCATCATCAAGTTTTACACCGGTATTGTTGCGTACAGTCAGTAAGTCTGTCTATTCACCAAGAGAGAAGACTATTGTCCTGAATGTTCACGATGCTCTGGTTTCTCAGAATCCCACAAACACTGTTCGCAACATAGTCGAAAGTTGTGCCAACATGACTGGCGTAGGAGAGTCAACTTTATATAGGTTCATATCAGAAAGAAAAAAAAACACGGTATAGCTAACCTAAACACAAACGAACACTTAAAGAGCGGGAAAAAGCCTATTGAAATTGATGAATTTGCCAAAAATGGTATTCGAAGGAAAATTCATGGATTTTTTTTTTCAAAAAAGAAATACCAAACCTAAAAAAAATTTTACAAGAAGTTACAGACTACCCGGATTTGCCTCATATCGGACGAACTAAATTGTGGCAAGTTTTAAAAAGAATTAAATTTCCGGTGGAAGAAATCAGACCGAAAATCACTTTTGATTGACCGGGAGGAGAAGATGATGTTGGAGAAGAAATTATCTAAGATTCATACGAAAATTGCGGGCTGAAGAAAGGCCCATCTTCTACCAGGATGAAACGTGGGTAAACTCAGGTCATACTCTAAAAAAAAATTGGTCAGATAAAAATATATTAAGCTCCAGGCAAGCCTTTATGGAAGGTTGGTCTACTGGTATTTCCCCACCTTCTGGTAAAGGCAGTAGATTAATAATTTCTCACATTGGCAGTGAAAAAGAATTTGTTAAGCATGGTTTGTTGGAATTTCATTCCAAAAGCACAAAAGACTATCACGAGGAGATGACAGCTGATGTTTTCGAAGAGTATTTTGAGCAAATGAATGAGCACATACCACCAAATTCAATTATAGTATTAGATAATGCACCTTATCATTCACGACTAGTAGAAAGACTTCTAACGAACGCGTGGAAGAAACAGAATATTCTTGACTGGCTGCGGAATAAGTATCTGCCTTACGAAGATGGAATGGTAAAAGCAGAACTTTTAAAAATTGCCCGGCAACACAAATCTAAGTTCAAGAAATACGTAGTTGACAAAATGGCGGAAAGGCGAAACATCACAGTCTTTAGACTTCCACTCTACCACTGCGAAATAAATCTAATTGACCTCATTTGAGCACAAATGAAAAGTTATGTGGCTAGAAAAAATAAGTCATATAAAATACAAGTTGTACGTGAATTGTTATACGAGTCTCTATAACATATTACAAAACAAAACTGGAAAGATGCAGTAAGACATGTAATAGAAGAAGAACATAAAATGTGGGATCTTGATAACATAATTGATGCGACCGTAGAGATTATTAACCTAATTATTAACCCTCAAGACGACTCGGATTCCGAAGTTGATCCTATTTATTTCGAATTTAAATAGTTTTCTAATCGTAATTATATAAGGTAAGTAATAGTAGTTGTAATCGTAAGGTATTAAAGGGGAAAGGCGCAAAATGTCGCCTGTCAAAATGTTCAATGTGTTTTAAATGTATCCATTTTTTTTTTCAAATCCTGAGAAAACTAAAAAGCATTTTTGAAAAATTTAAAAGCAGAATGAAATATTTTTTAGAATAAATAAAAAGTTTCTTTTGCATGCAATATTTTCAATTAAAAATTATACTATATTTTCTCTTTTATTTTCACACCTGTTACATAAAATATTAAAATAAACACTGTAGAAGTTTTCAGAGACTTTCTGCCCTGAGTAATAATGTAATCTTTCATTCTGCGTTTAAATTTTTCAAAAATATTTATTAGTTTTCTACGGATTCGAAAATAATGGATACATTTAAAACACATTGGAAATTTTGCCAGGCGACATTTGGCGCCTTTTTCCTTAATTAAATAAATGTATCTTTTACAAATGGAAAGAAACTTTTTATTTTTGAATAAAATAAATAAGTTTTATTAAAAAATACAATTTACATAAGTACAATTTAAAAAATATATTTATTTAGTTCAAATAAATGTTTCAATCATATACTCTACGACACTGGTCGTTCATATCTAACCATTCAAAATACCCCCGTAATAGGATTATTAGGTATTGTATTCCTTCAGATATAAGGTGGGTTAGTCGAAAACGTCTTAAACCGTCAGTTTTAGGTTGATTTTTACTATTATATCGTATTACTTATCCTCTCTATATTTCAGTTTTCTAATTAGGGTTAAACTTGTAGTGAGCTATCAACAAATTGGGAACCGGGTATAGGTGGCAATCCATCTTCTGTCCTCTTCAATCCTTCCAATGAGCGGGAAAAGTTTCATTTAAAAATTGTCGCACAGGTAAAGCAAATTATGGTGGAGCTCCATCATGTTGAAATTTAACCAAATCTTCAGAAAGGTTATCATCATTTCGTCATTAATTCACAAAATTCGAGACAACGATCAAAATCTTCTTTATTTAACTCTTGTACCAATTTAATTTTGTATAGATGAAACTTTAATTTATGGAGGACTCGAAAGGCTGTAGAAGATAAAAGTGATTGCTCAACCTCTAAGTTAACTTGCCCTAAAACGGCTACTTGGATTGCTTCGTTATTTATTTTACAAGTAGTCCAGTCGTCTGAAAGTTTACCACTTTTACCCCCGAAAGCCTATTGTGGTGTGTTTCGTTAAAAACTCGAGCAGCAGCTCTTGCATAATTATTATTTTTGTAGTATAAACGTACAATTTCGATTCTTTCTTACAAAGTGTAAACCATTTCAGCGATCAAATTGCACACGTATCAAAATAGTCTGTTACAAGTTATAATAAATTGTCATTGGCTATTAAACGATTAAAATGAATGTCGAAATAATATCGAAAACCTTTGATAAAACTTTAATCAAAAGTAAAGTTTTTTGTTTATTGGTTTTTGAAGGTACTACAAATAGTACGGTTAAATATTTAAAAAGTTTAAATTACGCAACAATCTATTTTGTTAGATTTAATTAAGGTGAGAGAGATATTATCTTGTTAAAAGATACATTGTCTATCTCATAAACTAATCACTTCAAACCGAATGTATTAAACATTTTTGAAATTGGTACGAAAAAGAAAAACCAAATATAAAATAAAAAGAGGGGGAAGTAATTAAAAAACAATAAAGGGATGATACAGGGGCTGAGAGGGTGCATTTCCCAGCAACATTAAATATGACATAATGTCTCCCCCTTCAAATATTAATTGACGTGTTTTTGCGTTTTTCCTAAAAATAAGAAGTTCAAAAGTTATTTACGGTGGATAGTTTTATCTAAAAAGTACTGTATATGTAGCAAAATGAAGCAAAACAAAACAACCATATCGTTAATTCAAAATAATATTAGAAACTTAAAATAGAGATATGTAGTAACAATATTTAAATATAATTATTCATTATTTTAGTCTTTTAGAGTGGTGTTAGTAGTAAATGGTAAATACAACAAATTTAGATCTATAATAACAATATATTAAAAAACACCATTATGCAAAGATAGAACAATATCTTTTTAAGAAAGTATTAGTAATACGTTAAATGACAAATAAAATTCTATTATCTATACTAACCTTGGTTAGCATAAGCAAGTGCAAAAACTACTGTTAGAACCACAAAATTTTTCATTGTTAAATATTCAAACGGATCTTACTTAATCAAACAACGTATGAATTTATACTGAATTTTGCAGCATCAGAGAGCACATATAGGATTGATATTTATATGCAAATTATTATTTTTCAAAATATCACCTATAAGATAAGATATATTATTAGTATACTTTAATCAGATTAGCAGTTTACTATTGAATTTGTATTAGATTGAAAATATAGATTAACTTAAAATTCTTGATAAATATAGACCAGAATATATGCCAAATGCATTTTTTGGTATATTTTGTATAAATTTGTATATAAATGGCGCACCTGTTATTGTAATAAAAGGTTTTAGGTAAAGTGGTAAACAATTAACAATTCTAATATAGAAACAAAATAAAACATACATACAGTTCGTTCGCTGTATTTTTGCACATGTATGAAATTATTCACGAACTATTTTTTAATTTTATCTCATTTCTACTTACAGAATATAAAATGTTGAAATTAAGCCGCTTGTCCAAAATTTAATAATACATGAGACAAAGACAGTAATATAACAACAGTTTGTGATAAATTTGTCGACGTCGTCGTAAAAGCAAGACAACTGATCTGCCTGAAGGAGCTAAAATGGCAATACGAAACACTGTGTACAATATGTACCTACAAAGTAAGTATCAGGAGTAGATAAGTTGATATTGTACAAAATAAAAACGATCTGGATTATACCCCAGCCAATAGGTGTTTCACATCAAAATTAACACTTCTAAAATAAAGTTTTAACTATTATTACTAGTTTTTATCTTTTTTCTTAGAAAAGCATGTTAGTCTACGAAGTTTGAAATAGAAATTAGAGGAAAAAGAAGTTGTTATTATGGGAAAAACATCCTTGAGCATTGTACTGAGAAATATAGGATTAAAATATAAAAAGAATGACAATCGAAGATCATTATTCGAACGAACCAATATTGCCGCTTTAAGAGCAAAATTCTTTGGTAAGTACTTTGAAAACCTGGAAAGTGTGCATCCAAGAGAACTTGGTTTTTTTTTGGATGAAACATGGATTTATTCAAAAGGAAATAAAAGAACTTCCTGGCAAGACACTAGTAGCAAAAGTGTACGTAAACCAGAAGGTTTTAATGGTAAACGTTTCATAATTGTTCACGCTGGTTCTTCTAAAGGATTTGTTTCCGAAGCAAGTTTATTGTTTTTTTCTAAGTCTAAACATATTAATTACCATGGAAAATGAACAACGACATTTTTACTAAGTGGATAAGGCAAAGCAACTAAGTGGATAAGGCAAAGATAGAAAAGCAACCTACCACTGTTTCAAAGAAAGATAAAATTGTTACCTGGCTGACAACAAATAACATCCAATTTGACCCAAAATTTACAAAACCTGAATTATTACAAGTTGCACAAATTATTAAAAAAGAAAATGTGTATGTTATTGATGAGTTACTAAGAGAGCATGGTCATGAAGTGTTGAGACTACCTCCTTATAATTGCGAATTCAACGCTATTGAATTAATTTGGACAAATTGCAAATCATATTAGAATAAGCATATTGGTAGGGACGGCTATTCTGATAGAGCTGTTATAAATATGTGGAAAGAGGCGCTTAATCAATGTAATGGAGACATTTGGGAAAAATGTGTAAGACATACTCATGAAATTATTCAAAAGCGGTGTGTCCGAGAGCAAAATATAGTTGATATTGATATTCAACCCATCATAATAAATCCTGGAGATAGCTGAACATGAAATTCTCTAATTTTGGTACAGTCGCAAAGGACTAACTACGGGTATTTTTTTAATATTCTTGTAACATTATAGGGGGGTGAAATTAGCAACTCTTACTTTATTTTATGTCAAGACTTTTTTTCGAGAAAATTCTTGTTTTATTTAAAACTTTTTTATTCTTAATTTTTTTTCCAAAATCAATAGCTGCAGAGAAGAAAAATAAACATCAAAATTTATAATTTTGTAAATATGAGTAATGACACGCTGGTAATTATAGATCTGCAACCTGCAACTGCAACTCTTTAAGTTCCATTCAGACGATTCAGCAGGTCCCCCGTGAAAGCCAAATTAATATTTTAGATAAAAAACACAAGCATCATAATACTTTGGGTTAAATTGGACGAAGGTATTCGAAAAGACACAGAAACAGATTATTGTGCCAAAGATACAGTCAACAATATTTAGTTCACAAAATATTAATGTAGTTGAAATTATTCGATTAAAAAAATTAAACCATTTTGCCATTTAATACAACTCTTAACGTAAAACACTTGTTAAGCTGTTCAAAATTTATTCAAAAATAATCTAATCACAAATATTTCGATAATAAAAACATTATAAGACAAGTAGTTTAATATAAACAATACACTCTAAATTTTTTAAAAGAAATTTACCTATTTCACAAATTGTAAATTAAAAATCAATATATCGCCAATAATGGTGAGTAGTTTTTGCAAAGGAAAGTATACATACAAAATACGTTAATTATATGATATCAGAAAATACATTTTAAACGCATATGAGAATGTCCATACCTTTTTCCTATGTTGTCAAATAGTCCCAATGTCTTTCTAGCGAATAAAAGTGTAACAATTTATGTTAATAATAATTACTGATTTATATATCCTATCCTACGTACTATTATACCGCACGGAGATTACTATACTTCTGAGAATGTTCTGGATAATAGATCAATTTTGAGGTTTTTTTTTCTTTTTTGGGGAAGGATAAGGAGCTCTTCTCACTTTGTCTTCAATTACACTGTGTTTATGATATTGCGTTGTATGTGTTTTAAGTCGATCCTTTACTGTGAATGTTGTCCTTTATTTTTATTTAATATAAATATGCATTCGAATATATTTTTGTGATCTTTGTTCCAGAGTTAAAATTAACTCAAAGTCGGCTAGCTTTGTTCTGTTTTCAGTCATTTGTTGTAAAGTATTAAGATCTATTTTTTGTTTGTTCTGCAGGTGAGTGCTTCCAGCCACTTTTTAAAGGATGTCTTTAGGGTTCACTTGCAAGGGTCTAGCAAAATTGATAATACCAGACTCAGAACAGCAGCACGGACAAGACACCATAAGATATCGGTGTAGGACAACGATATAACAAACCATATAAATCACCGGGGCTGTACGAGGTTTATCCTGTACTGTTACAAAAGGAAACATAAATTTTTTAAAAACCAATGAGTATGTTACTTCATGCGGAACTTTTTGTTAAATCAAACTTTTCGTTGTTAAATGTTAAAACGGATCTTATTTAATCTTAATAAATAATGTACAAATTAATACTGAATTGTGCATCAGAGAGATTATATATATTCATATTTATATGTAAATTAATAGTCTTAAAAATGTCACTTATAAGATAAAATAGATTAGTGTACTTCAACCAGTTCCGTAGTTTATTATTGATTTTGCATTGGATTGAATAAAATGTAACAGGAAGTTACACTTGAAATGACTGATAACACACCTGGGTCATTTATTCAAAGTCTTAACAATAGAATTTTGTTGAGAAAATGTTTGCGTTATCCGTCTCTCCAATACGAGTAGGAAGGATATAGATAACGTTTTATTTAAATATACGTGGTTTCAGAAGTTATGCATCACCCCTTATATTAACGATTTTTATACTTTTATAAATCTGTGTCCTTATCATATACTAGTATTTAATAGGCTTTTTTCATATAAATTACCTTTTTGTTTTACCCAGAAACCTTAGGTTTCTGGAGACAAATTCGATATAGAATAGAGCTCGCTCTGGTGGACCCCGAGGTACCAATGAGCCATCAAATAAATATATCGACATTTCTTTTCGAAAAAATTCTTCTATGTCTGTACCAGTCCTCCAAAGAGACTTCAAGCCTACAGAAGTCAGAGTATCGTTGGCTACAATAGGAAGAAGGAGTTTAGTGTGAGGTTTGAGGAGTCGTCGATTAATAAGAGTTCCTCAGCTACAACCTATATATGATTTGCACCGCCTTCAGGCAGCTGACCCAAAAATACATACAGCTCCCTCAACAGTTTTGGAATTTTTTACTTTTTTCAGACGAGACCAAAATCTCTTTAAATAGTAATAACTGACGAACTCGTGTTTGTCGAGAGCCAACATGAGCTGCCCAACTAGCACATGCCCGTCCCATGCATCCTTTCGCTGGTGGAAGTGTTTGTTTTGGGCATGTATTATGGCAGGTGAGCGCACGGAATTGATGGTTTCTAACTTTTAAAGAAAAATTTTCTCAAAAAATCTGTCATAGACGTCAACATGGTATAATAATCAGAAAAATGTATTCATCATTATATTGGGAATTTTAGAATTATATTGATTAAATAACCAAAAACATTTGTTATTATTAATAATATAAATTAAATAACTCTTTAAGTCTAATATTCCACAAAATAATAACTTTAATTTAATATATTAGACGCAATTGTATGCAACTGGTACGGGAATACTTCAAATTTTTTGACAGTTCAGCGTGTGGTAAAATTTGTTTATGTGTTTATTTGTATTGTGTGAGAATTTTGTTTATGTTTTGACTTCTTATACAATTTAATCATAATACGGGTACGGGTAGGAACTCCTTTTTGGATAGTCCTATTAGGGAAAGTGAATCAATCCCCGCCTTCCGCAGATTCCAGGTATTTCGTTACCCGGGAAACTAGTACCTGCTAAGGGTTCATTGTCCAGGGTCACGGATGAAGTGCACAACGACATCCAGGGCGGAGAAGAAGATCTTCACAACGATCTGGAGGACGGAAGTGGCAGCCCCTGGTTTTAGGGCTTGTTTAAAATCGAAGGGTAGGTGAGACTCTCTAGCTGTAGGGGAAGCAACTCGCATAGGAGAAGGATACTCTGATGTAAAATCCCTGGCCCTCTAGGTTGAGGGATGAAGCACCGGGCCAACTCCTTGGTACTCATAAAACACGTACAATGTTAAGAAGCCTAACCAAAGCCTCGGAACAAAAGATTGGAAACACAGAGTAGAGGAAAACAGCAAAGAAAACGGTTAATGAATTTTTGTACATGGAATGTGCAAGGTATCTCCCGAAAAACACTAGAAATCATGTTAGAACTCAAAAATGCAGAGATAGATATCGCGGTGCTTACAGAAACTAAAAAGAAGGGTATAGATTCTGAAAAGTGGGGTCACTATGACCTCTGTTCTATAGTGGAGTAACTAAAGACCAAAGTGCACAACAAGGTGTTGCTATTGTTATTCGCAAAACTTTAAGAAGACAAATTACCCCTTGGGAAGCAATTAATCAGAGATTGATAAAAATGAACATCACGATAAAAGGAAGCAGAATAGCCATACTAGGTGTATATGGAATTATTGAGGACGCATTGGTCAACAGTAAAGATGCATTTTTTGAACAACTAAACGATGAAATTATAAAAGTAGGAACATCAAGGGAGATCATTATTCTAGGAGACTTCAACAGCAGAGTTGGATGGAAATTGAACAACAAAGTGGTAGGAGCACACGGTGAAAATACCAGAAATGATAATGGAACCAGATTAGTAACAACATGCACACAAAATAACTTGAAAATATTAAATGGATTTTATCCACATCGCGATATACACAAATACACGTGGATACAACAGACCAGAAATCTGAAATCTATAATAGATTATAGCATTGTGAGACAGAGAACTACAATTAAAATACAAGATGTGCGAGTAGACAGAGGGCCATCATGTGGCACCGGTCATCACCTGCTAAAAGTTTAAACGGTATTCCCAAACAGATACGAAAAAGAAAAAGAGCACATCGAGTTAAATCAGTTAATAAAACAAGTACGGTACAACCTAGACAGTTTAAACCATGACAGTGTAAAGCTTCTGTATAAAAAACGATTAGACCAAAAATAAGAAATGGGTAATTTTGAAAATACCGAAGAACACTACGAACACATCAAAAGGTCGATTTATTTAGCAGCAGAAGAAGCACTGGGGAAATGTGACGAAAACCATAAAGGAATAAAATCGTACTGGTGGGATGAAGAAATAAGGAAGGAAATTAGAGATAAACGTCAGAAATACCAAACATTATTAACAACAAAAACAGAAAACGATAAAACAATTTACAAAGAAGCACAAGCCAAAGTAAGGAAAAAGATAACTCAAAAAAAGAACGAATCATGGAAACAGAACTGCCAAAAGATCAACACCTACGTAGGAGGTAGAAGAAGCACAGAGAGTTGGAGATTTATTAAAAGTATGAGAAATAATAAGAAAAAAGACGTTATATCACCAATAACAACAGAAAAATGGGAAGAATATTTCAAAAAATTACTAACAGAACAAAGACCAGTATTTACTAACATGGAAGACAACACGATAGGTATACGTATAAATTCATCACCATTACAAATAAGTAAATCAGAGATGGAAGAAATAACCAAATACCTCAAAAATGGAAAATCCCCTGGTCCTAGTGACATCCCTGCAGAATTAGTGAAAGCCGGCACAGACAAACTCCAGGAACAGTTAAGTAAACAGTCTTTCAAAACTGCTTGAACGAGGCCGAATTACCAAAAGAATGGCAATTATCTATCATGTCAACTATCCACAAAAAGGGCAGTAAGGATCAGTGTAAAAATTACAGAGGAATTGCGCTAAACAGCACAATAAGTAGGATGTATGGGAAACTTATTAAGAACAAAATAGAAAATGACTATAGAGATTACGAAGCAGAGGAGCAAACTGGTTTTAGAGCTGGGCGATCCACAGTAGACCACTTGTACTCTATTACGCAAGTTATTGAGAAAAAAACAGCCGTCAATAAAGAAGTTATGTTAAGTTAAAAAGCATATGACAGTGTACCCCTCAGTAAACAATGGTCAACCCTACAGCAAACCAATATTAAGCGTGGTCTTATCAAAGCACTTCAAAGTCTGTATAATGGAACGACTGCAAAAATTAAAACTGGATCAAGGATATCCGAGGGATTAAAGGTCACGAAAGGACTAAAGCAGGGTTGCTGTATTTCGCCTACCCTTTTCAAAATTTATCTGGAACAAGCACCCAAGCTGTGGAAAAGAAAATGTTATGGCATGGGAATCTCTCTCAACCACGAGACTACACTGTACACCTTATGTTTCGCTGATGACCAAATACTGATTGCTCAGAATCATGACTTGAGTTAAATGCCTTGGAATCTAATAGAAGAATATAACAAATGTGGTCTCGAAGTCAACATTAAGAAAACTGAAAGGAGGGACAAAGCAGTCCATTATATTAGACGATGGGGTAGAAATTAGACACTGTGATGTATACAAGTACCTAGGTATGAAAATAACTCAAGAAGGAACACTCGATGCTGCTGTAAAAGACAGAAACATACAGGATAGAAAAGCCATATCCAGGATGAACGGCATTCTGTGGGACCAAACAATATCTAAAGCGAACAAACAACTCATATACAACACCATACTTAAAAGTGTAATCACATATGGCAGTGAAGTTTGGCCAATGAAACAAAGAACAGAGAAACTGTTACTAGCAACAGAAATGGACTTCTGGAGAAGAGCAGCAGGCAAATCAAGAAGAGATCGGATACCAAATGAGAGAATACGAGAAATGATGGGAGTCAAGCATACAATAGTTGATGACATAAAAACAAAACAGTTAATATAATACGGCCATGTACATAATATATTATATATTAATAAATTGTATTTATAAATACATATTAAATTTAGATTAATAGCGTTAAAAACTAATTATTGTTGTGTATTGTGATTGTGCTATGCCAAAACAACTAAATATTCTGTAGAAAGCTGATAGGCTTTCATATAAGATAGATTATTTTGAACAAGAAATAATGGCGGGACGTTTTTATTATTAATGCTCTAAAGTGGTAAGTTTAAAATTTAGAATAACTAATTTTGTATTAAAATGTTTTCTTATGTATTTAAGTGTGTTGCAGTAATCTTAAAACTAAGTGTATTTACTGTTAATATAATAGTTTGACAAATAGTTGACATTTTAAAAATTCCTCACTTACTAACTATTCTGATGTTTTGACAACGCTGTGGGGTTCTGACGTCGTAAATCTTGAATGACGTGCACGCTTTTTTATATGAAAAATACTATAGCTAAAATATCTAGAGCATGTTTTTGCTCCGGCTTTTAATGAACTTTGCCTTTTTCGTTTCATCTGCAGCCATTTTATCACCTCTGCTAATTCGATTGTTTATCTACTGCAAGTGCATAATTATCAGAATTTGACACTGTTTTTATTCCAACTTCTATGCGACTGCTCACCCATCTCACTCACTTATCTCACTCACTCACCAAGCTCACTCAACTCACTCAATTACCTTACTCACTCAACTCACTCACTCACTTCAATCACTCACCTCAATGACTCACCCCAATCATCCATCTTATTAACTTATTTCACTCACTATGTCTATAAAAATGCCTATAACTTCATTAATTTTGCTCCCATCACTCTGAAATTTTAACTGAATACTTTTGAAGATATATACTATTGAATAAAAAAAATTAAAAAAACGCAAGAAAATACCCTATCCTTTTAAATTAGTTACCTACTTTTTCGCCGTTACTTTTGTTTTTGATCTTGCCCTGTATTGTACTTCTTAACAGTTCACATTTTTCATTTCTCATAATGTGTCACTTAGATTTCCCTAGTACGTACATCTCCGTCTGTCGCCTCAACTACATCCAGATGGTTGCATAGTTGCAACCAAACTTTCGACGGTTTTTAAGTTTTAAAGAAATTTTGTATTTTTTAACCAATGGGATCTATATTTAGTAAGAGTAATTTTAAAACTCTTGACCATTGCTCTGACGATGGAGCCATAAGAGCTTAGCTCGGAATTATAGAATTTTCCACACTTTTAAAGTACTGGTATTTTCCATTCAATCTTTTATATTATTTTCCTAGTTGTTAAATAGCTTGTGCGTTGGTTTTGCGATCCGTACATGATATTTGCAGAATACATTAATAACACCACCATAATTTCAAATGCTTCCAGGTTTTTAATGTTTGATTGTCTCAGTGTTCAAGCCCTAATTCTATAGGAATGTGGAGAAAATACAACATCGTAGCATTCTCTCATTATATTGACATTTAGATCACAAAAAAGTTTTTTCATTCTATTAGAAGTTTACCGTGCAAATTATATACAGGGTGGCGCACCGAAAACGAAACAGATGCATTTACTGGCAGATGATTCCTTTAAAAAAAAAAACGCTTGGACCCGTCGATTTTGTTATCGAGGGGGAAACAAAATTGGCATAAAATCACATTAACATTTGCAGCCCCCTAAGCGGGGGTGGCACCATCCCTAAAATCTTAAATGGAAAGGGGGGTCGATTGATCCATCATTTAAAAGGTCTTTCAACTCCCTTTATATTGATGTAAAATTCATGTACTTCAATTCAGTAGTTTTGGAGATTTATTGATTTAAAGTTTAAATACATCATCGTAAGAGGAGATCAATACATAGCAGCAAAGTTGTTAAAAAATAAAGAATGAACTGACCTGTCAGCCGAGTAAATGTTGAAAATGACCACCATTACTTTCCATGCAATAATAAAGATTTTGCTGAAAACGTTGCCGGACATTTTGCAATATTTGAGGAGTAATTTGATGGCACTCATTCACAATTCTTTGTCGTAAATCTTCTAAGGATGTTAGCTAAGTAGCATAGATTTGCTTCTTAAGTAACCCCACAAAAAGAAATCCAAAGGTGATAAATCTGGCGATCTTGGGGGCCATTCAACGGCACATCTTCTACCAATCCATTGACCTGGAAAGGTCTGATCTAAATATTGCCCAACTCTTAATGCGTAATGAGGTGGGGCACCATCCTGTTGGAACATCAACATATTCTCAACGTATCGACCATCATTCTGATTTTCAATTATATCTGTAAGCGCAGGATCTATGGCATTTTGCAGTAATTCCAAATACATTTCACCAGTCAAATTTCCAGGTAAGAAAAAAGGACCAACCAAATGATCGCCAAAAATGCCAGCCCAAACATTTAATTTTTGTGGCTGCTGTGTGTGCATCTCATGGAAATTCTGGGATTAGAGTCCGACCAATATCGACAATTATGACGATTTACTTCGCCATTTAAAAAAAAGGAACATTCGTCGGAAAAGCAAATGTTAAATAAAAATTGTTCATCGTTTGTAATTCGTTCACTCATAACTTCACAAAATTCTAATCGCTTATCAAAATCGTCTTCATTAAGTTCTTGTACAAGGTGAATTTTATACGGATGAAAATTATGGGCCTTTAGAATCCGTTGGATAGTACGTCGACTAACACCACACGAAGTTTGCAATTTGCGGGTACTTAATGTGGGATCTTGCAATCGTGATATCAATATAAAGTTACGAATACGAATGCTGCGGTGTTATGTCTTTTCTACCCTGTTGTATGGAGTAGAGGCTTGGACACTAAAACAGTTGACCACAAAAAACATCGAAGCTTTCGAGATGTGGTGCTATAGGCGCATTCTCAGAATATTATGGATGGACCGCGTCACTAACACGCAAGTACTCCAAACTTTAGACAAAAGATGCGAAATTTTAAATGAGATAAAAACTAGAAAGATGGAATACTTGGGGCACATTGTGAGAGGTGAAAAGTACGAACTTTTAAGAAATATCATGCAGGGCAAAATTAAGGGCAAAAGAAGTGTGGGAAGAAGAAAAATATAGTGGCTTCGTAATCTACGTGAATGGTTCGGGTGTAGTTCGATTGAACTTTTTAGGCGCGCTGTTAACAAAGTCGCAGTGGCCATGATGATTTCCAATCTCCGCTAGGAGTGGCACGAGAAGAAGAAGAATGTAAGATCTACAATAACTTGCCCTAAACCCCCACTTCTGTTGATTCGTTCCTTATAGGATTTTCAATATTACGTTTTTTATTGGCGACTGATCCAGTTTCACGAAAATTAGGTACAAGTTCTAGAACATATTTTCGGTGCACATTATTGTTATCATGTCGCTCATTAAAAATTTGTGCTGTTCTATTAGCGCACTGATTATTTCCGAAAAATATTTCAATAATTTCAACCCTATCTGCCGTGGAATATACCATGGTTAATTTATGTATAAAGCAATAAATGATATTTTAACAACAAAGATTGGTCAAATCAATCGCAAACTAATGTACTATTTCCTATTTAAAATAAGTACGTGGCATTTTCTACTTATCTTTCTTTAAGAAACAACTTTTTTTGTCACAAAGGACACTTCAATTGCTATTTTTATTATTAATAAACCATGGGCGTAGTAAATAAAAGCATTTACTTATCAAGAAAATGCTTTTACTCAAATTTCTTCTGAAAGAAGTACAAACTAATTTGATGTACCCATTAAAGTCTACTTTAAACTTTAAATCAATAAATCTCCAAAACTACTAAATTGAATACATGAATTTTACATCAATATAAAAGGAGTTGAAAGATCTTTCAAATAATGGATCATTCGACCCCCCTTTTCATTTAAGATTTTAGGGATGATGCCACCCCCGCTTAAGGGGCTGCAAATGTTAAAGTGATTTTATGCCAATTTTGTGTCCCCCTCGAAAACAAAATCGACGGGTCCGAGCGTTTTTTCAAAAAAGGAATCATCTGCCAGTAAATGCCTCTGTTTCGTTTTCGGTGCGCCACACTGTATATGGCGTCTCTTGTGTTTTGTTTTTTGTTTTTCCTTCGAAAAGTATTTGTACAAGGATATTTTTTCTTTATCTTATGTTTCTTTGCTTTGTATTTATTTAAATTTCATTATTATTGTAATTCCATATTGTGTTATTAAGCAATGTGTTGCAGTTCTTCCAGTGTTCTCGCATATCTTATGTTATTAAGTAGCTCCCAGTTTATTATTTGGTCCTTACTGACTTGGACCAGTGCATATTCACATGTGGTTTCACTATATAAACTAAACAAGAATTTTGATATAATATACCCTTGAAGTACCCCACGGCAAAAATGTTTTCAGTTAGTTCATCTTAAACTTTCACGTTCGATGTTTGGTTTCAGTTTGGATTTTATAAAATTCTAATATTTCTACCGTCTATGTTTTTAATTAAAAAAATTTCTTTAAGACGATTATGCTACATTCTGTCAAAAGACTTCTCGAAATAACAGAAACAGGCATATAATCCCTGATTTATATCTTGGCATTTCTGCGAAAGAATACCCACTGCAAACAGAGTCCCCAGATCTTTTCTAAAATACATTTGTGAATGACTTACGTCTTCGTGTATTATCCTATGTTATTTATTGTGAATTACTTAAAAACATAATTTCAAAACATGACTTTTTAGGCCTATGGTGCGATTTTTATTGCACTTATTTCCATTGGATTTTTTGGGAAGCAATATAAATGTCGATTGGAGCCATTTTTTTGGGTATTATTTCTGTTTTTAATATGCAGTTCTATAACGAATTAATGAAAAGAGTTTTTTAAAGCAATTACAGAGTTTTAGACTTGCTCTCGAAGGTTTCCTAAAACTGGCAAATTTAAGGAGATCAAAGAGGAAAATCTTGGAGAATTTATAAACACCCACTATTCGGCCTTAACATTCTGTATGGTACAAATAAGCCAACCAACATAAACCAAAGGCTGACCAAGCCAAGATCTATAGATTAGAAAATAGTCACAGTTGTTAAAAACGCTGAAAAGACTTCTAGATACGTGCATAAAAGCCGAAGTGCTAAAAGATACTCTTTTATGCAATCGTCAATATGTATACCAACCTGCTAAATCTACGGATTTAGCGTTGGATGATCTAAACAGGCTTATCTAAAAGTCAATAGAAGACAAATAGATAGAAATGGCTGCTTTTTTGGATATTAAAGGAGCATTTATTAATGTTACCACGAACTCTTTGGTTAAAACAATACAGAGACGAGGCACACCCGTTGTAATATACAGGGTGATAAGGGCATCTCTGGAAAATAAGATACTAATATTAACTCTGGGTATAGCTACCATCAAAGCCAGAGCAAGTGAAGGCTGTCCACAAGGAGGAGTTCTATCAATTCGCCCAGGTTGTATCTGAAAGAATGCAAGTAGCAATAAATATAGTTGATACCTACTCTAAGCATGATGTAACTCTTCATGATTGTAACAAAGAAGCTATACACCAATGTGAATTTAACCATAAATAATCAGCCAGTTGAAAGAGTTACGTCCCTACAAATATTTAGGGGTTTGCTTCACTGATACTAATGACCAGACAAGAGAAATCAAGAGGCGAATAGAGATAGCGAGACAATTGTTTGTCAAAATGAAAAAGTTCCTATGCAGCCGGGACATAAATATAAACTTAAGAACGAGAATGTTAAAATGCTATGTTTTCTCCGTTCTGCTGTACGGTATAGAAGCCTGGACACCGAAAAAGATAAACATCAAAAACATTGAGGCATTCGAGATGTGGTGTTACAGGAGAATGTGGAAAATACCATGGACAGAAAGAATAACAAATTAAGATGTTCTGCTGAAGATGGGGAAGGAATGCGAAGTCATAAAAACCATACAAATGAAAAAACTGAAATATCTCGGACACATAATGAGAGGAGAAAAGTACTCTCTGCTTAGATTAATAATCCAAGGAAAAATCTCGGAAAAGAGAAATGTAGGACGTAGGAGGATTTCCTGGTTGCGAAATTTAAGAGACTGGTATGGGTGCAGTTCAATACAGTTGTTCAGAGCTGCAGCCAACAAAGTAAAGATTGCTGTGATGGTAGACAACCCCTGATAGGAGACGGTACTGCAAGAAGAAGACTCTATGCAAAAAACACAAATCACCAACACAAAAAGACAGCAATACAAGACCTAAACCCGCCAGTGACATGAGGAACAGAGATTCTATTTGCTAAAGAAACAAAGTATCTAGGGGTATATTTTGATCATATGCTAACTTCTAATACTCACATATTGAAAATTCACAGAAAGCTACTATTTCCTTGGGTAGATATATAAGAATGTGTGGTAAAAATTTAGGGCTCAACCAAAATGACCCTTTAGTTATACACAATAGATATTAGACCAATGATAATCTATGTTTCTGTGACTTGGTGGACAAAATACAGCAAGTAACAAATAACTCCTAGAGCGGCGTTGGAAGTCCTAATTAATCTTCCACCACTTCGTATCTTTATATAGAACAAAGCCAAATCTGTGATGCACAGACTATTAATAGTCAGCAACACATAAGCTAGGCGTATAGTGCTGAAAATAGAAAACTAATAAATGAGCTAAAAGCAGATATCATAATAAGGCAACCCATCGATGAAACAGCTACGAGACATAGCTTTGACAATAAATTTAAAATTAATATACCAGGCAGGAAAGACTGAAAGGAGGGTGAACTTATACAAGCAGAAGCTACCTGGTACACTGATGGCTGAAAAATATCCCAGTGTGTAGTAGCCGGTATATCAGGCAAAGCAAGGAATACATTTTCCGGTAAGTATATCTAAGGATGTCACAATTTTTCAGGCAAAAATAGCGGCAATCCATCACTGCCTGGAAGAAATAGAAACATAGAAAAGAACGCATCGTTCATTTGTCATCTTTACAAAAAGCCAGGCAGCGTTTAAGGCACTCAATTCTGTAGATGTCAATTCTAAGCTAGTTTGGGATTATGTGGCTGCCCTAAATAAACTAGGAGACCGTACTAAGGTTACGATGACCTGAGTAGCAGATCAAGAGGCAGATAAGGGCAGCAAAAAATCAGATTAAATGGCCAAATAAGGCTTATTAAACTTAATCATTGGACTGAAACTCTTCGGCGGCATTGCAAAGGCAGTAACAAGAACACCTACAAAAAACGGCAACACACAAATCTCTGGAATGGTGGAGGAATCATCAGGACAAAGACAGGCATTCGCCAAAATTTAGAGCCCACCTAATAAGCAAAGACAGGAAAACAGTCAAAGCCATAGTAGATATGTTAACAGGGCACTGTAAGCTGAATAGACAGTTAAAGCTGATGAGATTGACAGATAATAATCTATACAGATTATGTCACCTTAGAGAAAGAAATAGCAGTGCACATTTTGTGTCAGTGCGATAGCTTAGCAAATGTTGCTGTTCTTTTCATTAGGAGAAGAAAAGTAGAGGTGTGCTTATTAGTTCTTTTAGACGAACTAGTTCAAGAGAACTATTTCACAAAAATGAACTAGTTCAGTGAACTAGTTCGCGAAAGAACTATTTGTAGGACCGAAATCGAAATCTAAATCCAGTTCTGTTTTTTTTTTCAACAAGCTGTGCTATATATTCTGTTCATCTTCGCATTTTCTGATTTGAATCTGTTATGAGTACTCCACATTTATCTCTAAGTTGCTTAGTTTAAACTGTTTTTTGCATTTTTGTTGGTTCCTGAATCCTTTTATGCAATTTAAAAAGTCAAATTCTTCTATTTCTGGGCATTGCTTACGTGACAATCTCTTTTTAGTTTCGTTTATTTTCTTCTTTATAAATCGATCGATTGTTTTATCGGATTTGTGGTTTTAAATAATTTTATTTTACTCTTAAAAGAAGTATTTTTTCGCAATCCAATCTTTATATTTTCTTACTTTTGGTTTTATATTTTCAAATCCTACTTTACCTTATTATTGTTTGTTTTATATTCTTTCATTTATGATCAATGTTAAAGCTAGTTTTATTCAGTTCTTCCACATTATGTAGATTTTCAAAAAGGATTTTCACAGTTTATACCCTTGTTTGTGGTTAACTTAATCTCTTAATATTAATTCGATTTTGTGAGGGTTTTTGAATAAACTTCATAGTTTCATTCATAACGTAACTACTACGGGGTTATATTGTAAATAAACGTCTTCTCCAGGGTAAATTTTGGCAGAAACTATAGAATTAAAAAATCTTCTTCTAATTAGGACAAAATCAATTTAATTTCGAATTATTCTATCTGTTATAATTTGGAAAAATTTCCGTGTATACAATTTTCTTTTTAGTAGTTTAAAAACTTGTATTATACTTTACCCTGCTTATAAAGTACGGCTCAAAAAAATTACATTGGATGATAAAATGGATATTTCAGAAAGCCATAAATGGAGAACAGCTCCCAAAAGAATGAACGACGAAGGCATATGTGACATCTATATTTAAGAAAGGAGATAGAAAACGATGCGAAAACTACAGAGGAATAAGCGTAATAAATATCATCAATAAAAATATTATGTGGGAAGATACTGCGAGAAAAGAAAGAGAAAGCGATAAGGCAAAATCGGGGAGGATCAGGCAGGCTTCACGGCAGGAAGATCATGCATAGACCACATATACACACTGGAACAACTGTTGGAAAAGAAAAAAGCAAAAAATAGAGATACACATTTGGCATTTGTATGACTCTGTACCAAGGTCAGAACTATGGGAGGCAATGTACAAATTAGAAATACAAACGGAACCCATAGAAGCTACAAAAGCTCTGTATAAAGAAAATAAGGTGTCCATTAAAATGGGAACAAGAGTCATAAGAGATTTCACCACAACAAAAGGGCTCCTGCAGGGTTGTTCCACATCCACAACCCTATTCAAAATATACTCAGAGAAAGCCTTGACTACATGAAAATGCTAAGGTATGGGAGTACCGGAACGAAACGAATACCTATATACGCTAAGCTTTGAAGACGATCAAGTAGTGATTGCAAAAGACTAAGAAGATCTCAGTTACATGATGAAGAAACTACAAGAAGAATATACTAAGGCTAGCCTAGATAATAACCTCGCAAAAACAGACGACAACGTAACAATCAAAGGAAAGGATAAATTCAAATACTTGGTGTTTATAATCAAGAAAAAGGCAACAACAGAGAAAGAAATTAAGCATAGATTGGGACAAACAAGAATAGCAATCCGACAATTTAACTCAGTGTGGTGGGATAGACACTTAAATATAAAGACAAAAACACAGATTTATATAACATTAGTGTGAAGTATTATGACATATAGGGCTAAAAATTGGATTATAAACAAGAAAAACAGCAGTATATAGAAAACAGAAACAGACATACGAACATATATAGAACAAAAAAGACTAAAGTTTTATGGACATGTAAGAAGAACTAGGGACAGCAGATGGATAAAGAAAATAACAGAATGGAGCCCCATAGGAAGGAGGAAAAGGGGACGGCCCCGAAGATCTTAGAGAAACGAAGTAGACAACGCCATTAGTGAGAGAGGCCTAAGCGATGGAGAATGAGATAACAGAGAGAGATGGAAACGGTTGAGCGAAGGAAGGTAGTGAATACTTTGGAATCCCCGAATATATATATACATATGTATATACATATGTATATATATATGTATATATCCATATATATATATATATATATATATATATATATATATATATATATATATATATATCTTGTTGCTTCTATAAGGTTGCTGATAGCTGTCTACCACAGAACATTCCAATTATACACAAGGTCATATTTTATGCATAAGTTCTAGCAGTTGTCATGTTTTGTCGTTTGTAGTGTTGCAGCGTTGTAATAGGTGACTTTAATCATAATGTCAAGTGCTTTCTATACTAGCTGACGAAATAAAAAAATAAAACTTAAAGTAAGTACATTCTGACTTTTATTGTAGCAAATCTGATAATAAAATATTAGGTATTTTGTGAGTAAACAATGTTGTGTAATTTTAAATTTACAATGGTAATGGTCTATAATGTATAAAATAATTTTTTTTGTGGGTGGTAACAGAAATGGAACCTATTTGTGTAAAATCATTGTATGGTAAGAAAGAACTAAGTAATGTTCAAATTAGAGACATTAGTATTATGACTCTCAAGATTCCAGTCTAGAATCCGACAGTGACAATGACGATGTGGTACATATTTCAAATAATGTTTGTTTGGAAGATAAAAATATGGAAGATATGGAAGACAATAATGAGAAACAGGAAGATAAAATGAAAAAGATGCTGACAATGACGACGAAAATAACGTGCCCAATCATCAGAATATCACGTGGAAATGAATTAATAGTCGTTCTTTACAGGCAATTCAACCTCGGAAAGGTAATTTATCGCCATGACCTGAAAACCCGTATACTCCAATCAAGTATTTTAGAACGCAGATAGATGACAATTTTTTGGACAATATTGTTTATCAAACAAATCTGTACTCTACCAAGAACACCAAAAAATCTTTAAATATGGACAAGAATGAAATAGAAATGTTTTTCGGTGTATGTTTGTTCATATCAGTGTATGGTTTATCCTCAACTAGAATGTACTGAAAAGCGTCTACTCGAATATTGAGGCCAACCCCGGAAAAAGGGCCCATAAGCCTATGGGCCGTGTCTCCGCAGATCATTTAAATTGATCCACCATGATGTAAAGTTCATTTCGGCTAAGTTTGACAACAATGTCTCAAACCTGTGTCATTCGATTAACAAAACATTTAACTATCATTTTAACAAAGTTGTGTTCGCATCCGTTGTTCGTTTGCTTATCGTTAACGTAAGTGTATTTATTGAGCTTAAAAAATAGATTCTGACGAAGATGTAGTTAGAAAACAACTGACAAGATGTGAGAAGATTAATGTGACGCGAGAAAAAAGAAAAGTTAAAAGGCAATCAGGTAAAATATACGTCACCTCCACAGGTCGCGATGTTGCAGCAAAGTCATTTCAGTTAATCATAAAATGCTGCCTGGACAAATGTTTTACCCTTTTAAGTGTCGATAATCAAAAACATTTATTTCAACATGTGACAAAATAAAAACATGTCGGACCATGATGCAAAAACTTTTTCAAGTATCTGTGAAGCGCATTCGTGTAGTACAAAAGAAGGTAATTGACGTAGACTCATTTACAGAAAAGCGAGAGACACATGCCAACAGACCCCACAAATTGGCTCCCAACATTCATTACTTGCTTAAAAGCATTTGGAAACTATTTCGTTTAAGAAAAGTCATTATTCCCAAATCCGAACTAAAATATTTTGAGAATCCCGAATTAAATATTAAAAAGCTGTATGAGCTTTTTGTACCATACTATAAAGAAAAGACATGCACAAATCTAAAGATGAAATACAAGACATATCTTCAGTATTTTAAGTCACTGCGTTCATACAGTTTCAACAATCCCAAAACAGACGTATGCGATTTTTGCACAGAATGTAAACAAAAACTATCTATTAATCCCAACGATGCCTGTGCAATTTCCTATCGCCTTCACAATATAACAGTAAAGCGACATATAGCAATGAGAAGGAATCTACTAGAAAGAAGTAAAACTGACAGTAGTTGCTTTGTTATTGAATTTAACTATGGACAAAATCTACCAGTTCCGAAATTCAATGTAACAGTGCAGTTTTATAAACGTCTACTTTGGTGTTATCTCTTTAATATACATATTTACAATGACAGGTCGTCTTTTATGTATACATTTATGGAAGGACAAGGACAAAAGGCGCCGATTGTGTTATTTTATTTGTCTATGACTGTTTGTGCAAAAAAATTAATGGCGATGTCACTGACAAAATAAGAACATTTCAATGGTAAAATTTGGAATGTGGCTAGCACACAAGTTGTGCTAGCCACAATGTCAATACTCGACATATATTTCCAGTTCGTGGCCATTTCTTTAACCAGTGCGAGTGCAATTTTGGGCTGGTAAAGTCAACTTTAAAAAAGAAGGAATACATAGGGACGGCAAAGCCATATTTGGAAGCAATAGTGCATTGTCGGAAAAATCCATCTTCTTTTAATCTTGTCATGGACAGAACGCTAATCAAAAATTGGACTGAAAGTTTGAAAGTACTCTTTCTAAATAAGCCAAAAACAAAGGGACTTGTTTTCAGCATTTAACAGTATGTACAAATGAAATACAAAAAAGACGGAACATTTTCTTGTTCTCAAACACATGGAAAATTACATACCATTCACAATTTGGAAAGGAAGAAACATAAACACAAACATTGCTCTTCAAACTGTCCCTGTGGTTGAAATAAATCTGGCGAAGGAAAAAGACGTGAGAGATCTATTTTCGTTTTTGTCCCAAGAAAATGAACAATGGATATGCTGGATACTAGAAGAAGTTTCTGTATAACTTCCTTTGTATAATAATAACTTGTTTTAATGTTAATTTTTTACGTCATTTGCCAAATAAAGATTTTCTTAAACTTATTTCATACTTTTGCAAATGATCTGTTGAAAAAGGGCCCATGACAAGCTAATGTAAAAAAATTATATTTACATAAAAATGTGTTTATATCTTTGAAACAGCTTATTGTAAATTTAGTTTAAATATACTAATTTTATTTTAGCTTTTAATAAAGTTCAATGTTTTAATCTTTGTTTTCAAAATACTTGTTAAATTATTAATTGCGTTTTTCTCAAAAGCGCCATTTGGCATATGGGCACTTTTTCCGGGGATGGCTTCAATTTTAGTTGTTGCAAAAACTATGAGTCGGAATCGCTGGTAACAAATAAAAAACAATATCCACTTCAATGATAATAGTCAGATAATTCCCGGAGATAAGATCAAAGCGCTTTTAAAACTAGTTATAGAAAATTTTCGAAAAATTTCAATGACAGAAAAACTGTAAGTGGATGAACAAGTTATTTCTTTCAAAGGAAAACATAGTCTAAAAATGGATATAAAAAACAAACCCAAAAAGTAGGTCCATAAAACGTTTCTTCTATGCGATACCAATGGAAACGTATACTGGTAAAGAAGAGCATCCCGAATATATACCAAATGTTGAAGTCAGCGAAAATGTAGTTCTTCGATTGACTACAATAATTCCGAGAAATGCTTACCATAAGATATATTTTAATAACTGGTTCCTTCTTCTTGTGCCACTAATATCGGAGATTAAAAATCATCAAGGCTATCCTGACCATGTTTACAGCTGACTTAAAGAGTTCATTAGTGGTACAGCCAAACCACTCTCTCAAATTACGCAACCATGACATTCTTCTACGGCCTGGATTCCGTTTTCCTTCTATTTTACCTTGCATTATATTTTGAAATAATGCGTATTTATGTCCTCTCATCAGGTGACCCAAATATTCGAGTTTTCTTCGTTTGATCGTTGACAAAATTTCTGGGTCTTTTCCTATCCTTCGCATGACTTCAAAGTTTGTAACTCTTTCAACCCAACTTATCTTCCGCATTCGACAGTAGCACCACATCTTTAAACTTCCAATATATTTTTTTTATATACTGGTTTTTATATACTAATAACTTGTTTACAAGTATGCAATTGCAAATTAAACTGGACAAGTTGTGTATTCTCTTTGTAGCTACGGTGCATCCTAACAGATTCTACTTCTTACTCTTCTTCTTCTTCTTTTTTTTATATAGACATGACTCTATCTGTTTTTCAATGTGCCTTCAGTAAGTTGTCGTTTCATTGTTTTCGTGGTCTTCCTACTAATCGTCTTCCTATTGGGGAACCGTCTCTTGCTGTCTTTACTACTTTATTTGTTGTCATTTGGCTTTTATGATCGTTCCATTCTATTCTTTTATTTCTTACCTAGTTCTTGATGTTGTATATCTGTATTTCTAGCTCTGTCCTATAGTATCTTACTATCAATTTTTCTAACTGTTTTCATCTCTGCTGTTTCTAACATCCTTTTTGTCCTCTCTGTGTCAGGTCTTGTTTCTGCCGCGTATGTCATTATTGGTCTGATGACTGTTTTGTAAATTCTGCCTTTCGTTTCTTGTGTCTCTTTTGACTAACAGATTGAAAGGATGTAATTTCTCTACCGACAAAGATATAAAAAAACGAAGGAGAGTTTCGAAGAACTTGACTACAAGAAAAACCAAATGACCCTTGGAGCAGTAAATGGTATGACAACAAGCCGGTGAATGGGACAAAGCAAATAATGAATCCATTCTTTTGGAATGTCCTAACATTTTAACGTTTTACAATCCATGTATGGGCGGAATAGACTTAATGGACTCGTTGATGGCTTTATGGAAAACTACTTCAAATACTTGGTTACTTTATTAAAGAGACAGCCAGTTACTTATAATAAGAAAAACCGATGAACTAAGTGTTTTAGATTTCAAAGCATCTATTGCCGCTAGTCTTTGTCAAGAGGGTAAAAAAAACCCAGGAAGAAAGGAAGACCGAGTTTATCTATAATAGAACAAGAAATAGAGCAGAAAAGGAAAAGAGAACCTATCGCTTCTCTACCGCAGAAATACATACGGAAAGACGGAATAGGCCATTGGCCTCAATTTTTAGAAAAGCTCAGTCGTTGTAAGAAACCGGGATGCCTAGGCGTACCAAAAGTAACATGTGAAAAATTTAATGTAAATTTGTGCTTTACGCCTAATTATAATTGCTTTGTGAACTTTCATAAAAATTAACTTTTTCCTATTGTAACTTGAGAGTAACAATCCATATTAAAACAAAGAATATAAAGTGTTAAAAAAAATCTTCACAAATGTTTAATTTGATCGTATCCTGGAAGTATATATTAGTAGATATTTTTTTGCAGAAAAAAAAATGCGCAGTACAGGGTTAAAAATAGTCCAATTAGAAATATTTAGGTAATGAAAATATTATTAGACGAGTAGTGTAATAAAAACAATATACTTTGAATTTTTTAGAAGAAATTTCTGCACTGGTTCGATAGACTTAACACAAACATAAAGAACATCAATGCTGGATAACGCCCTGAATCGAACTAGATTGAGAGAACTGATCAAAGCAGCCGACCCTGAAATAATGTGGGACTAACGCTAGGACGATGATGATAAGCATATTATATTTGTAATTTCGATATATTTACGCCATTGGGATTTCTTTACAACTATGACTATATTCGCACTACTTGTATATTTGATTTAGATCATAAGCCGGATTTTTGGTTCTAATCTGTTTCTGAATAGTTTGGATTGGTTTAAGTAACTAAAAAGGTTATTATTTTATATTTTTATTTAATATTTATTAATGCATTTGTAATACACTAAATATTACATCTTACTTAAAACATACTTAATAATAATAAACTAAAGCATAATATGAGTATCCGCTTAAAACTTTTCCCTGTGAGGGGAAATATAAAATGCTGTTATCTGCCCATAAAACAGCAGCATTAAAAACTTTTCCTATATTTGGTTGATCATTATAATGAACTTTTCCAAGATATGTAGTAGAATTAAATTCCATTCCTTCATATTCCCAACCTACTCTAGCAACATGATATTCTTCTGTGTCAAAAAGTTGTGGGAACTGATAGCTTTTAACGTATTTCCATTCTATTTTTGCATTGTTTACTACTGTTAAAATCTAAAACACAGACAAAAGATATGAGAAATGTTTTTGTTTTTGAATTTGCTTACTTTACATAATTTATTTTTTGTACTTCCAATTATACTAAAAACGTTGCTAATAATTACCTCAATTCCTTCTGTAGCTGTATGTACCTTTTGGAACAGTACAGTATCTAAAGATAAAACTCCTTTTTTAAGATTCCCGGGAACGTATCCTTGTGCATCTGTGGTATAGTTCCAGCTGGACTGATTTGTATTGGTGTTTAAGTAGACACGTCCAATATAAATAGTGTTATTGTTAGCATCGGTTCCAGCTGGTACGGCATTGTTTGGTATTGTTCCATCGTAGCTTACCCAACGGAGATAATCATCTAAAATAAATAAGTATAATTTAAAGCTAGGTAATTATGTGACGAAGTCTGTTGCGTTGTTTAAAAAATCAACGATTTTTACTTAAATCTGCTTAAAGATATAAGAGATCCGTTAAGCACAACTAATTGGGAAAAATAAATTAATGCAGCTGGTAACATGATTTGGTCAACAAGATGAAGCTCCACCATAATAATTTCTTCTAGTTAGATAGTGACTAAGTGATAGATTTATTGCCAGATGGATTGGTTGAAGACGAGTAATAGAATGGCCATCACCTCCAGATTTCTTCCTATGAAGATATCTTAAGTCAATTGTCTATAAAACACAACCACAACCTCGAAATTTGGAAGACTTAAAGAAAAGGAGAACAGTTACCTGTATAAAACTTCAGCCTGAAGTTTTTCAAAATGTTAGAGAGGAGTTTGAGAGCAGGCTTTATCACTGTTTACAAAATAATAAACAATATTTCGAACATTTATTTTAGTAATTTACTTTTTTTATATTTACTTTTACTTTATGAACTTACTTTTCATTAAATTTTTATGTTTTATTCTAAAACATTTTATACTTAAATATATTTACGGTTTTACTTGATTTTACCAAAATTATTGAAAATACATATAACGTATGTGGTATTTTTAAAAAGGCAGTTAAACGAACTTTAAAATGAGGTATCAATCAATCCCCTTTCTATTAAAACTTTTGAGGATTCTGTCCGCACCCTCTAGAGGGTTGATGTAATTTAGTTGAAAACCTGGTCTAGAAAATCTCCTCCTCTCAAATAAATTTGAAGCTTTTTAATGTATTTTTTGATTTCCTATATGGACCGAATTATAAAAGGTGGTACCTTTTCAAATTGACACACAGGTAAGTTTCTTCAAATTCAAATTATTTAGGCTAGGCTGTTTATGTCTTGGTATTGGTACCCATTTGTTAAAATTTTATACGTAGTTTAAGATTATATAAAAAGTTCTTGCTCTAATTTAAGTGATTATTGATTATGAGTCGATCAGTATAGATATGTATTTTGGGGTTATAATAACCATGTGCCTGGAGGTAATGCTGGCCGGCCACTATTACTCCCAAATTGTATTTACATAATACAGAGTATTTCTTTATAAATTCTTAAATTTTAGATTCCTCGAGTTTACAAGAGAAAAAGTGACAAAGCACGATAGAATGCTAAGCAACTTAGTGCAGCAATAAATGCAGTAAATAATGGCAGAAGCGTCCGTGAAATTGCAAAAAGTTTTGCAATTCCCAGATCTAAAATTCAACTACGACTAAAGCGAAATGATACAATAGCTGCTTCTTCAGGTCGTTATTCTGTATTTACTAAAGAAGAAGAAGAAGTTTTGACAAAGCAGGTCATAAAGTTATAATACCATTTTATTTAATAACTCCCACAGAAATAAAAAAATGTGCCTATAAATACGCTGAAGAAAAAAATTTACATCATCTATTTTTCAAAGAAAAAAAAAATTACTGGAAGAGACTGGCTTCACGGCTTCCTTAAAAGAAATCCAACATTTCAATTAAGAAAAATGGAGGCGACAAATATTAACCGCATATCTGCTTTTAACAAAACTGAAGTAAACCTATTTTTCTCTAATTTAAAATTCATATTGAATAAATATAAATTTTTGGCATCCAAAATATATAATGCAGACGAAACAGGCGTAACAACCGTCCAAAACCCCGGAAAAATACTTGCTCAAAAGGGGCAAAAGCGCAGAAAGAAGTCAAACAACAATCATTATGTGCTGCATAGGTGCCTCAGGAACATATATTCCACCTTTGCATCTTTATGCCCGCAAAAGGATGAAACCAGAGTTTAAGAAAAATGGGCCACCTGGTGCAGTCTACTGCTGCTCGGATAATGGGTGGATAAATGAGTAAATATTTCTCGAATAACTCCAGCATTTTTACAGTGTTGTAAAACCTTCAAAAAAGGATCCAGTTTTATTATAATCGTCGACAATCACAGTAGCTACTGTACATTAGAGAGATATAATTTCTGTAAAGAACGAGGAATTATTATGTTAACCATAGCCCCGCACACATCGTACCGACTCCAACCGCTGGATGTAGCTTTTTATTCATCGTTAAAATCAGGGTATAACATTGAATGTGTCAATTATTTTCGAAGTCATCCTCATGAGCGTATCACGACATTTGAAATAGCTAAAATATTTAAAAATTCATACGGTCGCGTAGCCACACCAGTGAAAGCCATTAAAAGTTTTGAGAATACAGGAATATTTCCATATAATTTTACCATGAAAATTTTACCATTGAAGACTTTGCTCCAGATAAATCATTCATACAAGAAGAAGATTAAAAGACACTAGACCAAGAGAAAAAAAGTAGATTAGATAAGGAGAAAAATAATAAGAAGGGGAATAAAGAAAGTTCGACATATGACAAAAAGTTTGAAGTATCTTTTGTTGACATAATTTCACTACCAGGATGCTCAAAAGATGACTTAGTTGGAAATAAAAGATCCAACCTTAAAAGCAACAGGAAGCAACATTCCGAAATAATTACATCAACACCAATGAAGTTACTTCTAGAAGAAAAAAGCGAAAGAAGGAAGAACAAATTAGAAATAAAGCCAGCAAAGGAACCAAACGAAAAATAGCAATAGTTCCAAAAAGAAATTGTATAAGAACACAGAAGATTACAGAAGATATATCATCTAAAGATGAGGATAATGACGATGACCGTCATGAGGATGTTAACGAAGATATTTGCACAATTTGTAGCGAATTCGGTAAACACAGAGATCTCTAGATCCAATGCAGCATTTGCGGCTAATGGGTACACAAAAACTGTACCAGTTTCGAAGGCAAAATTTACATTTGCGATTCCTGCATTAAATTATTTTTTAAATGGGGGTAATAGTGGTAGTAGGCACTTTTACCCCTCGGCAGCGGGTAAATATGACCACCAGTAGAAGTCTGAAAAGCCGTTTTTTATATATTTTTTTGTTCGGTTTAAAAATTTTTTGTAAATAGAGTTTGAAGTACTAAGGTTTGAATTTTTATTTACGTTAACACTATAATTTTTAAAGCTATGTAGCAGTATAAATAAACCGAAAGGCTTAGGCGGCTACTATTCCCCCCCTTATCCCTAATGAAATTTTGACAAAATCACTCGACTGATGTCTCGTGATTTAACTATTAAAATTTAATTCGCGAAAATTGCCAGGCAAGAAACTTTCATCATTAAACCAGTCGAAAATATTGTCGGTAAAATTTTCTATCTTATGATATTATATACGACAATATAAACAATTAAGAATATATAGCTTTGTATATATACATATATATATATATATATATATATATATATATATATATATATATATATATATATATATATATATATATAACTATACTACAGTATTCTAGTCCGATACATTCTATTATATTATAGTCTGATACATTCTTGTTATAAAGAATACCCTTTTGGAAATATATAACAAAATGAAACAAAAAAAACAACAATAATGTGTTATGTAAATTTTTGCAGAAAATGAGTTTCTGGTCCCCTCTGTTATCCAGTGATCTAGACTACCATTCCATAAATCAATAACCGCTATAAACGTGTTCAGTCATGAATAATAACATATTTTAATTTCTCTAGTTAGGCTAAGAAGGTGGCAAGTCCGTGCAGTCCCGGCGAAAAAAGTGTTTTGTCAGGTTGTATACGTAATCGGCTGATGCTATTGCATCGGCAAATTCCAGCAAATTTATTAATTAAACAAACGTGTTTTCGTTAGTGAACTTGTGTTTATCACAAAAACTGAGTAATGGAGAAAATTGACCCAAAAATCGTTGATACCGCCATTTCTCCTTCAAATAGAAATAGTAAAAAAAGAAAAGAAGTATGAAAAATTGAGTGATGTAAATAAGTTATATAATTTGAGATGCCATACTATGGGTGAGAACTGTAGGTGTAAGATATTAAAGTGTTTTGAGCGTGTACCAGAAAATGCTAGGAACAAAATCATCCAGAGTTTTAATCTACTCAATCAGTTGATGAGCAGAATATATATATATATATATATATATATATATATATATATATATATATATATATATATATATATATATATATATATATATATATATATATATATATATATATATATATATATATATATATATATATATATATATATCTGTGTGGTTTGATAACGACCCTTCTGATCAAACAACGAAGACCAAGGCAATAAGAACAAGATGCTCTTCTTCACAATGCTTCTTTCCGGTACCATGCGATAGTTGTAAACAATATAAATGGGTATACTGAAGATGTTGAAATATGCAAAAAGGCATTTATCTGTACATAAAATAGGTCGAAGAAAGTTAGCCATGCTGCAACAATCATTGAAACTAACAGGAGGTGCAAAATAACAGGAGTGCAAAATATCGTAGAGGTAAGCACACTAATCAGCCAGACAAGCTCTCTATTGAAGCAAAATGTAAGATAAAAAGTCACATTGGATCGTTTAGAGGTAATAAAAGTCATTACAGTATGCATGATATGGCTAAGGTATACCTACCAGAAGAACTAAATATTCAAAAATGTTTAATATGTTCTGTGAAAAGTTTCCAAATGAGCATGTGTCATATGAAACTGTATAGGAGCAATATATTATAAATAGTCAACAATATATTAAAACACAGAATTATACAAAGGGAGAACAATAATTACTTTTTAAGATATCACTAGTAATACGTTAAATGACAAACAAAATTCTATTATCTATACTGACCTTGGTTAGCATAAGCAAGTGCAAAAACTGCTGCAAGAACTAGCAAACTTTTCATTGTTAAATGTTAACACGGATCTTACTTAATTAAACAACGTATAAATTTGTACTGAATTGTACATCAGAGAGTATATATATTCATATTGATATGCAAATTAATACTTTTAAAATATCTCCTATAAGATAAATTAGATTATTGTACTTCAATGAGATTGTACTTCATGTACTTCAGTAGTTTATTATTGATTTTGTATTGGATTAAATAAAATTTAACAGGAAGTTGAACTTAAAATTACTGATAACACATCTGCATCATTAATTCAAAGTTCTAAGAATAGATCTTTTTTAACAAGTGCCTCTATTTATCCATCCTTTTAATCTTAAAGATATCGAGAACATTTTATACATACATATTAGTCCAGCAATCAGGCAGAAAATAAGACCTTACCTCCCAATTCTGTCAGACTGTTTGGATTTAGCTAAAAATTTAGATTTAAGCTTACCTTATCCTTTTTGCAAAATTTATATATGGGCTAAGTGTGCTTTTTGTTTTTAAGGGGTTAAAACTAACCCTAAGCCCTAAGTGAAACAAACAGGAAAACGAGTATTTAAGCATTTAATGCATTAAAATCTGATTGAATTAAGTAAAATAAACACATTTAATGATGAAATGTACTTTAACACAAATTTTCAACCCTTAGAAATCTCCACTTATGACGCAAATAACGTTAAAAAATATTTTTTTACGTTGTAAAATGCTTCTTCTTCTTTATGTGCCGTCTTCTACCGAAGGTTGACGACCATCAAACGATAGGTTTCTCTGTTTTGTGCCGCATGTATTATGTTCGCGGCTTCTGGTATTTGAAACCATTCTCCCAAATTTCTCAGCCAGGATTTGTTCTTTCTACCCAAACCTCTTCTACCTTCAATCTTGCCTTCCACGATAAGCTGTAGCAGACTGTACTTATCATTACGGAACACATGGCCCAGGTATGACGCTTTCCTCCTTTTAACAGTTGTTAACAATTCCATCTCTTTACCCATTCATCTTAATACCTCTGTGTTGGTTACTCTGTCTGTCCAAGGTATTCTCAGTATGCGTCGATACAGCCACATTTCTAGAGCCGCTAACTTCTTTATAGTTGCTGCTGTTAACGTCCACCCTTCAACTCCGTAAAATAGCGTAGAGAGTACGTAGCATTTCGTGGCGCGCCATCGGAGGTTAACGCTTAGGTGGCGGTTGCTTAAGAGCTTTCTCATTTTAATGAATTTGGATCTTGCTATTTCAATTCGGATCTTAATCTCTACATCTGGGTCCCACCTATCATTTACTATATATCCCAGATATTTAAATCGGTGTACTCTTTCAATACGTTCGGCTTCAATATTCAGGTCGGTATGTTGAATGTTCTTTTTACTAATCACCATAAATTTAGTTTTCTTTCTATTGATCTTCAGTCCAAATTGGTTGCCAATTGTATTTATTCTATTTAGCATCATCTGTAAATCTTCGATATTATCGGCCAGTATAACAGTATCATCTGCATATCGAAAATTACTTATTGGTACGCCATTAATCTTGATGCTCTCGTTGTACTCTTCCAGTGCCTCTAGAAATATTTGTTCCGTGAATTACGATACATTAACCCCGATTGTCAGCAGTATTGCAGTTCAATAGTCCAGCCGATCAGCAGTTTCGACACATATTGCAGACAAGTTGTCATCAATTAATTTCATATAAATACTGTAAATTTTCATTTTAAAGTCAGTTGTAATTATATTAAATAAAGTGCTGTTACTCTGTCAGTTGTACCTTTAAAAGGGCCTTTTTAAAAAGTACCTTCGGGAGTGACAACCCTTAAGTGGCGCATTCAGTAGATTAGTGGGAGAGTCTCCAGAAGATCCTCGTCGTTCTCAAACGTTTACCCGCTACCGAACCCAAATCCAGGGAAAACTGCAGCTATTTAACCCACGGATTCCAGGCAAATTGGCACAGAAACATATTTATGAAGAAAGCTGAAAAGAAACTTAAAGAAGAAAAGAAACTTGTACCTAAAAGGAATGCATCCAAGCATCATCCTATTACTGTAAGCAAATTTCATCTTATTTCTAATTCTAATATCAATTCACAAGTATCATCCTTTAGAATAAGCGATTCTCTTTCAACAATTTTTGAATCTAATATAGAATCTAGTGAAAATATTAAACCAGATTTACATTTAGTTGATAATAATCATATTTTTAAAACCACAAATTTGTTTGAAATACCTTCTATAATTATTACACCAGCATCCATTTCAAATAATTCTAATATGGCACCCATTTTTGATGTTAATAAAGACCTTTCTATCGTACCAGAGTACGACGGCAATCCAAATGAACTCCACAATTTTATTGATGTTATTTCCATGCTTCTAAACCATTTCTGGGATCATACAAATCCCGAAAATTTTCAAAATCATATGCTTACCCGGGGAATTATGAACAAAATTAAAGGAAGAGCCAGAGAAATTATTTCTGTATACGGCTGTAAAGACTGGCCGTCAATAAAATCAATTCTTGTCCAAAATTTTGCAGACCAACGAAACGAAAACTCATTAACTAGAGATTTAGTTAACCTTCGGCAAGCTCCAAACGAAAACCCCCATCAATTTCATGAAAAAGTTATGAGTCTTTTAAATACCATTTCAAATCATATTGAATTACACACGGAAAACGAGGAAGTTAAAAGAAGTAAAAAAGAATTTTTCCAACAACAAGCTCTAACCACATTTTTGGCAGGCCTAAGAGAACCCCTAGGATCAACGATTCGATCCATGAGACCACCCAATCTCGCTCTTGCTATCCAATATATTCAGGAAGAAAATAACATTAGATATCTCCAAAAAACTCATAATTATTCCTTGCCATCTTCTAATAAACCATCTGCGACTTCACAAACACAGAGATCCAATTTAACTCATACACCTGCTCCTACACGATGGCAGCCTGAGGTGCCTAAGCCCCAATGGCCACAGCCATTATTTAGACCAAATCAAATTCCTGTGCAACAACAATCACTCAATAATAGTCCAAGAGGGACATTTCAACCCCCTAGATTCCAACAAAATCATCAACTCACTCCATATGCACAAAATTCTAGGGCTAATCAACCCAATTTTCATAAACCAGTTCCATCTCAATCATATAAGCCAACACCTATGAGCGTATCTACACGCCAAACCGGCTTTAATAGACCCCAATCTCAAAGAAACTTCCGCTTTCAACAAACTGCCAGCCCCCGATTCACCGTAGAAGAACTCTTTAATATCGAACAAGAGGAAAATAATTACGATGAAGGTATAGACAATGACACATACCCAGATTACACTTATTATGAGCAAGAAAGCCAAGAATATGAGGAAGATGTAAATTTTCAAACGTTTCAAGACGAAAAAGAAGAAACGTAGTAGAATTGCATTCCTATGCCGACAAAAGAGAGCTTCCTTACATTAAAATTCAAAATCCCCCTCTTAAACTTCTTATTGATACAGGAGCCACTAAATCTTTCCTTAATCCTGATATAGCCAATAAATTCTACAAGAATAATATTAAATATGAACCATTTATCGTTACATCAATTTTTCAAAATCATTCACAGGATTATTGTGTAGAAATCCCAATTTTTCCCGAATTTAACTCCGATATTAACCTAAAATTTTATCTTTTCAAATTTCACAAGACATTTGACGGTCTTATCGGCCTCGATAATCTTAAACTTCTAAAAGCAAATCTCGATTTTACCCAAGCTACTCTTACTACAGAGCATTCTATTCTTCCTATTAATTACTACGTCACAAACAAAGCCCAATTCTATACAGTCCAGCTAGAGCCCCAATCAATTACCCAAGTCCGCTTACCAGTAAAGGAAACATCAGGTACAATCGTCATCCCAAGACAAGAAGTCGAAGGTGCCATCCTAAGAGAAACTCTCACCATTGCCTGTAATCAACTCGCCTGGACCGAGCTAGTCAATAACACCGATGAATACATCCAAGTAGCATTAACTGATCCCATCAAAAGTCAACCCATAAATCTCGAGGAATATCATATATATACGTCAGATATTATACCTACCGAAGACAGTAATCTAAAAGATGTCGATCCTCTCCTTAGAACCGATCATCTTAATACCGAAGAAGAATCTCACCTAAGACGACTGTGCAGGAAGTTTGCAGAGATATTTTATCATCCAGACGATCCTTTAACATTTACTAACCAAATAAAGCACCATATACAAACCAAAGACGAAGTTCCAGTTTATACCAAGTCATATCGGTATCCACACATCCATAAAGAAGAAATACGTAAGCAGATCACTTCGATGCTTGATCAAGGAATTATCAGACCGAGTCAATCACCCTGGTCATCTCCAATCTGGGTCGTTCCAAAGAAACCAGATGCCTCAGGAAAAATTAAATGGAGAATAGTTGTCGACTACCGGAAGGTGAACGAGAAAACCATCGATGACCGATATCCAATTCCAAATATAACAGACATTCTGGACAAACTAGGACGCTGCCAATACTTCTCAACCCTAGATCTAGCCAGCGGATTCCATCAAATTGAAATGGCCGAAGAAGATATCCAGAAGACTGCATTTAACGTTGAAAATGGCCACTATGAATACATGAGAATGCCGTTTGGACTCAAAAATGCACCCTCAACATTCCAGAGAGTAATGGAGAACGTACTAAAAGGACTAATAGGAGAAATATGTCTGGTCTACATGGACGACATTATTGTATTTTCAACCTCTCTTCAAGAACATATGGTAAATCTTAAGAAAATTTTTGAAAGATTAAGAGAAACAAGATTTAAGATACAAGTTGACAAATGTGAATTCCTTAAGAAAGAAGTCGATTTTCTAGGTCACGTCGTAACCTGCGAGGGAATTAAACCAAACCCGACTAAGATTAAAGCCATCATAGACTATCCTGTACCAAAAACAACAAAAGAAATTCGAGGATTTTTAGGATTACTTGGTTACTATAGAAAATTCATAAAGGACTTTGCCAAAATTACAAAACCACTTACCATATGTCTTAAAAAGGATGCAAAAATTGAACACACCGAAGAATTCTTAAACTGTATCAAAACCTGTAAAAGCTTATTGATTAATGAACCACTTCTGCAATATCCAGACTTCACTAAACCCTTTAACCTCACGACTGATGCAAGCAACTTCGCTATAGGAGCCATACTATCACAAGGTCCAATAGGAAATGATAAACCTATCGCCTATGCATCCAGAACTTTAAATGAAACAGAACTGAAATATTCGACTATCGAAAAGGAGATGTTAGCAATTGTGTGGGCTACTAAATACTTCCGCCCATACCTTTTCGGACGAAAGTTCAAAATTTTATCTGACCATCGACCTCTACAATGGCTATTTTCACTTAAAGATCCAAACTCAAAGCTTGTCAGATGGAGATTAAAGCTGGAGGAATTTGATTACGAAGTAATATATAAAAAAGGCAAATCCAACACCAATGCAGATGCTTTATCCCGTGTCGAAATTCACACGAAAGAATTAAACAGTGTAGACGAGAATATGGAAGAAATAATGAAACTCCTCTCAAAAGATGACGATGATATCTCCATGATTAATCACCCCAGTTCCTTATCCGATCTGGAAGAATTTCTAACCGGCCCAGCCGAAGAGTCTCAAAAAACTTTGAATCCGTCAACCCCTTTAGGTGACTTAGATAAAATCATCCAAAAAAATCAAACTGCAACGTTAACTCCCGAAGAAATAAAGATAATAGACGAAATCCTACATGAAGACAGCAAACAGCAAAAATCTAAAGCTCAGCCATCAAACTCCCAATACTTACAAGAAGATAACGATACAGATATAACCAAACATTCCACGGCAGAAAATCCAATAATGGGAATTCAAATTAGCGAGAAACCACTAAATTGTTACAATAATCAAATAATTCTCAAGATAGTAAACTATAGCCCGGCGAAACCAATCATAGAGCAGTGTTTTGTAACAAAGAAGAAAATGTATGTCCAATTGGGAAAAAATGATCTTCACAACGACATTTTACAGTTTTTCAAGAACTATATAGATCCGAAAAAGAAGTACGCCATTCTGTTCGAAAATGATGAACTCTACAAATCCCTATGCAATATTCTACGAGAAACTTTTAAAAATTCCGCATTCGATCTTGTCAAATGCAACAGCCTCCTAGAAGATATAAACAGCACAGAGAGACAGAAAGAAATTATAGAGAACTACCATCAAGGAAAGACTAACCACAGAGGAATTAACGAAACCGAAGCTCAAATAAGAAAACGCTACTACTAGCCTACGCTAAAGAAAGACATCGAAGAAGTTATCAACCTTTGTGATACGTGCCAAGCTAACAAGTATGACAGAAATCCAATTAAGCCGAAATTTATGGTAACACCAACTCCAACAAAACCGTTAGAAATCATTCATATGGACACATTCCAAGCTAACGGACAAAAATTCCTTACAATAATTGATGCATTCTCGAAATATGGCCAAGCATATCCCATAGAAGGATCCAACGCAATAAATGTCCTTAATGCCTTCATGCTATTTATAACCCACCATGGACTTCCACACATGATAATCGCAGATAGTGGAACCGAATTCAAAAACGGCCTTGTTCAGGAATTTGTCGATACACACAAAATTTCGATTCACTACACAACACCAGATAATCCACAATCGAACGGAATGATAGAACGTTTTCACTCTACAATTTTGGAACACCTAAGAATACTTAGAGAAAAAAGGAAGACTCTGGGTATTAAAGAACATATGTTGTATGCTATTTTAGGATACAACAATTCCATTCATTCATCAACTAAACAAAAGCCAATCGAAATTCTAAATGGCCATATCGATCCCCAGGATCCATTTGACATCGATATTAACAGAACTCTAATAAATAACTATACACAGAGCCACAGATTAAAGACAAAAGAAATCTACAGTGAAATAAACAAAAAGCTACAAGAAACCAAACAGAAAAATATTGAAAAAATAAATCAAAAAAGACAAACACCAATAACTTATAAACCCAGCACAAAAGTTTACACTAGAAAAACAGTAAAAAGAAATAAACTTCTTCCGAGATTTTCTTCCCGCATTGTAAAAAATAATAATCCCGTAACAATCGACACTCAAGATACGTAAATACACAAAAAGAACATCAAACACCAGCCAAAGACTAATGCTAAAACTGCTTTACAGATGTACCTTAGTAGCAGCCCAACAAGCTCAAATTCAAAACCTGAAGGACAATCCAGGAATCCTCCCAGTTAAACTTGGACAAGCGAGGATACAGACCAGCACTCATGACTTCATCCACTATTTCCATCTAGAACCCATCGCAGAAGAGATTGAATCCATAGAATCTCAGTATATCACCACCAACAGAGCAATAGAAAATGGACTTAGTCAACCATATTTTGACAGCCTACAAAACTTTGATAAAACTGTACAGTACCTCCTCCAAACAGCAAAAGAGAAACTAGACACAATATATCCAAAATCCAGAAGCAAAAGAGGACTTATAAACGGATTGGGAAGTGTAATAAAATCTATTTCTGGTAATCTAGATCAAGAAGATGCTGAAAGATACAACGCTGCCATTAAATCACTTGAAAATAACCAACAGAACATTATTACTAACATCAATAGCCAACTCAGTCTCAATAAAAGAATAATGACAAATTTTAACCAAACAATTTCATTACTTACACACAACCAAGAAATCATAGCTGAAGAGACAAGCAAAATTAGCTTAGAGATGAACCAATTCGTTTTCGATTTTAATGATTATATGCAAGTTCGAAATATCCTTGACCAGATAAATCTAAATTTACAAACAATTATACAAATACTGGATGATCTACAAACAGCAATTACATTTGCAAGAATCAAAACTTTACACAACGGTCTCATTAAACCTGAAGAAATAAAATGGACCGTGCAAAAGATGCTTGAACACCACCCTGCATCACAGATTCCCTATATTCAGGAAGAAGACTTAACCAAATACTATGAAATCATAGACATTGATGGTTACTACACGAATCACACCCTTGTTTTTATTTTACATTTTCCTATTCTTCATTCCAAGTCGTTCACATACTTCCATTTATACTCCCTTCCAACTAATAATCACACAATAATCATTCCACCTGGTCCATACCTAGTCCACAACTCAGACCTTTTTCAATATATGGATGTACCATGCAAAAGAAGCGAATCCAAATCATTCATCTGTCCTGAGAAATTTCCACAAGAGAATGACCAGACTAATGACTGCATCATCCAAATTCTCCAGTTAATCAATGATGCTGCCCAATGCCAAAGTGTTCCCGTCACTGTCACTACAACGATCATTCAAAAAGTATCCGATGCACACTACATTGCCGTTTTTCCAAAGGCTACGAAAGTATCTACCCATTGCACCACCACTGAAATAGAAGTACTCGAAGGGACCTATCTAATTGAGTTACCGCCAGGATGTGAACTACAAACCAATAATGAAGTTTACATAAATTCCAAAACAACAATTAAAGAAGAACCACTAACATTACCAAAAGTCAAGACCACCAGTATTCTGAAGAACCACCCAATAGTCAAACCCCTAAAATTGGACAGAATTCCTTTAGACGAACTACACAAGTTATCACAGGAAGAAGAAAGGTTCCAATCCATCCTTCCAACACAAATGGACCACAGCTACATATGGACACCACCGATATATATACTGGTAGCAATCCTTTTAATTTTTGGTTTTCTCAAGCTACGCAAACTGAAAAAAGAAAAAGATGAGCAGAATCCAACCACAGCAGAAGACATCCCTGACCAAAGCCCAGAGTCCTCAGAAACAGTTCACAGAGTTTTGTTCATCCCTCACAAAACTTCCCCAGGGGATGGAGAAATTACGATACATTAACCCCGATTGTCAGCAGTATTGCAGTTCAATAGTCCAGCCGATCAGCAGTTTCGACACATATTGCAGACAAGTTGTCATCAATTAATTTCATATAAATACTGTAAATTTTCATTTTAAAGTCAGTTGTAATTATATTAAATAAAGTGCTGTTACTCTGTCAGTTGTACCTTTAAAAGGGCCTTTTTAAAAAGTACCTTCGGGAGTGACAACCCTTAAGTCGTGTACAGGTTGAAAAGCAGTGGCGAAAGAATACAGCCCTGTCTAATCCCTCTCGAAATGGTTACGTTTTCACTTTTTTACGTAAAATGCTTACCTTATGAATTAAAATCAATAACAATTCATTTATCACTTTGTGAAATTATGTTTCATTAGTTTTAAGTTTTCAACCCCCCGAAAGCATCCATTTATACAAAAATACTTTAAAAGTCTATTTATAGTTTAAAATGTTTGAATTTTCCATTTAGATAACTAAAAATTCATTCCTCGCTTATGAATCGATATTTCTTTAAAAATAATTATTTAAAAATCCTTTTTAAAAGGTACGCAGATAACGACATTGTTTTGTTAAACATAGAAATTAATATTTATTGCAATCTCATCTCTAGAGTATATTTATTATAATGCTCTAAAACCAATTTTTTGGTTATTTTTCAGCTTTAATAGCAATACAAATAAATAAGTAAATAAGTAATATGATTTATTGTCACTGAAAATTGTACAAATTTTATGGACAAGGCTTATAACAATAAGATAAGAAAAAAGAAAAAAAATCAGAATAAGAATCGTTTGTACTTTTAAATAAAAAAAAAACAATAAAATTCTTCCAAACTTAAACATAAAAAATACTACCTAATTAAGAATCTATAAACTTCGTAAAATTTACCTAACAAAAAATAAAATTAGGAAAGCAGATTAATGAATGAAGGGCTCAAATATTCCACCTTTCAAAAAATTATCCGCCGAATATCCCTCGGACATTGATGAATGCCTCATAATTTCATAACAAATTTCTCAAGCTCGTTGCTTGGTAACAGCACTCAGCCTTCGGCTTCGTGCTGCTACCAAGGAACGAGCTTTCGATTGTCATGAAATTATCTCGTCTATTATTAATGTCCTATGGATATTACTACTGACAATAAATTAGTGATAATTGAGAAATCATTAAACGGGTTTAAATTTATTTTCAAAAATAGCCAGCTAAAACTGAGAGGCAGATCATACTTCATTATTAAATATGTGCAATTTACTCATCAGGACAACAAACGATTACGGTCACATTTACAACTACATTAAATTAATATTAGTACAATTTTATAATACATTGCAGTGTTTTAAATATTTTATTGAGAATTAAGTACTATCGGTGCTTTTCGAACATCACCTGACGAAAGCCTCCAAAGCAGAGTTTCCACTCCATTTAAGAAGTATCTTACTTTGCCTGTCTTAAACGACAAAAACTTTTTCCAATACTAGTAATGTTATTATTTACAACATAGAAACTAATCTCTACCGAACTTTGTGTATGTAAAATAAAAAATATTTTCTTTTACAAAACAATTGGATATAAATAAAACATATTATTATTAAACGATCATTAAATCAGTCTTATTTTATTTAATACAAACTGCGAGGCATAAGTTAAGCTAAATACTAAATAAATAATAACACAACAATTATACAACTGTAAATAAATTAAGTCAATTTCTACATCAACAATGAACCCTAGTTTCTTGTTATTTTTTATTCAAAGAAATAAATATTTAAATTAAATTAATAAGTTGGTTACAATTTATTACAGCATGAAACGAAGCCGAAAAATCACTTGAAAAATCGAAAATTTACTTGTCGCTATTTTTTAACTGAAATATTTGGGGGAAGTCGATAGAAAAGGCGTATTATCTCGTGGTTATCGAAACTTTTACTGCGTCATAACATGTAAGCAAAAAGAAAGCGACTTTTTTCATTTTTTTTTTAAATATTAAGAGGCGACTTTCTTGAAAATACCTGCTGTTTAAAATAAGATTTTCTAGTATGCATGTTTTTTAATTGTTTGTAATTATTAAAATAAACAATAAAAACATTTAAATCACATTTTATAATGTGAGTTTTTATGTAGTTACTACAGTTGCGAAAGATGGGCACACTCAGTCAAGCAGTTTTTAAACAATTATATTTGTTTATCTCGTTTGAGAGAACAAAGGTCATTTTCGAATGGCTGTAAAGGTGCTTTGTTAATAATTAACGTTTTTTTGATCTGATTCCATTTATAAGGTCTCAAGTTTTCATGTTTTTTAAAAACTATAATAATTTTTAATTGTTTACTTACAAATAATTGATGCAAAATGTAGTACGATTACCATTATATTGGCAATATCATCATCATCATCATCATCATCATCATCATCATCATCATCATCAGTGGCGTTACAGCTCTTTATGAGCCACAGCCTTCTTCAGAACAATCCTCTATTCGCCCCTGTTTCTGGCAACTCTTCTCCATGCTCTAAGTCCAATAGACTTCAAATCATTTTCTAGGTTGTCTTGGTACCTAAGTCTCGGTGTTCCTCTTCTTCGTTGTCTTGTCTAATCCCTCTCGAAATGACAATAAAAATTAATAAGTAAATAAGTAATATGCTTTATTGTCACTGAAATTTGTACAAATTTTATGGACAAGGCTTATAACAATAAGATAAGAAAAAAGAAAAAAAATCAGAATAAGAATCGTTTGTACTTTTAAATAAACAAAAAAAAAATAGAATTCTTCCAAACTTAAACATAAAAAATACTACCTAATTAAGAACCTATAAACTTCGTAAAATTCACCTAACAAAAAATAAAATTAGAAAAGCAGATTAATGATTGAAGGGCTCAAATATTCCACCTCCTTGTGCGAAACAGTAACCAAATCTGTTATACAGATTTCTCCTCATATTTTGGAGTAGGGCTGGTGTAATGCTTTCAGAGAAATGAAGTATTTTTGCCCTTCATTCGACTAGGTTTGTGGCCCTCTCAAACTGATGAATATAAATGTTTTCTTTAAGAAAACCCCCAAAAAAAAAATGAAATCGTTAGGCTCTAAGTCACAGAATCTAGCAGGCCATTTAATTGTACCACGTGTACTTATTAGTCGATCAGGAACCGTTTGATTGAGGAAGTCAATAGTTGCTCTAGAGTTGTGAGCCGAACACCCATCCTGTCGAAAATAAACCTCATGAAAATTAACGGGAAGACGTCAAACTGCCGGAATGATCTCATTCTGTAAAAGTTGTAAATATTTGGGCTCGTTTAGGTTTACATCGATAAAAAATGGACCGACAATATGGTCGCCTAACATCCCAGTCCAAACATTTAACTTTTGCGGATGCTGCGTTCGCACTGCAACACTGAGGTGTTTATTTTTCCGAGAATAATACCTTGCAACGGATGAATTGTATTTTGTATGTAATTAAAATGAAGATCCGTCAGAAAATAAAATATTTTTTAAAAAGTGTACATTTTCATTCTGTTTATCTAACGTAAATTCACAAAATTCCATCCGACTAAAGTTATTTTCCGGAAACAGTTCTTGTGTTGGTTATATCTTAAAACAGTGACACCTATTACTCGCTGGATAGTTCTAGAATTCACGTTAACGTCCCTAGCAATTTGTATACTATTGCAGGTTTCACTAGCTTCCACAAAAGCACAAATATCAATATCCCTGTTTTACCGCTCCTCATCGACAGGTCTAACACGTAGTTCATTACCTTCAGGACATTTTTTACAACTATTTACACATCCCGAAGTTTGAAAATGTTAATGGTATTTTTAACTTACAAACTACCCCTATACTAACAGTATACTAACAGTACAAGGCACTCAGTATTATTTAAATTTTCTTAATAATTATATGATATGTAACAAATATGTAACAATTATGATAAATTATTAAAAAACCATTGTAAAATAAATCAGGAACCATCCAATCACTTGATACATCTTTATCGACTTCATCTTTTTTTCATTTATTGGAGGGCAGCTTTGAACCTAGCAAAGATCCGCAACCTTTTGTGCAATTACAAAAAAGCATCTTTATCAGCTCCTTTGGTGCACGCAAACTTTGCATTCTTCTTGGTTATAGAGATTCTGCATCTTTGAACCATCCTTTATATTCGCCAATTCAATTAATTCTAAAATTTGTATTTCACTCAGTATCAGCAGTAAACCTAAATAAATAAATAAAATAAAATAAGTATGTCAGATGATATTTCTAAATATATTAAATTAAATATATATATATATATATATATATATATATATATATATATATATATATATATATATATATATAAATTAAGGAACACTCGTGGAGTGGTGGGTTTTTCGGTCCAAATGTGAAGAAAAAAGATATATGACTAAATATAGCTTACAATTTGATACAAACATAGAACAGCAAAAGACCATGTGGTTATTGTACATGTAATTTAAAAAAATATGTAAAAAACTTAAGTATTTGCCGAGAACTAACAAGATCATAAGATCACACTTCCAACAGTATGTTATTAATTTAATTTAATTTTTACTTTAGGTAACATTATAGAAATGATTAAGAATTAATAATTATATTAATATTATAAAAGATGTCATGAAGTTACCACAAAAAGCTTTCAATACTTTCAGGAGGCACCCGGCAAATGGGAGCCCATTAGAGATCCACTTAGCTATCACGTGAAAAGACAGTGTCCTTGATGTCAAAACATGACAAACAAAAAGGCGATTTACCAACCGCTAGTGTAGTAAAGCGGTAAGTTTAAAAAAATTGAAAAAGTAGGTGAAAACCTTGTTTGTACGAACCATTTATTGAAAGAAAAAAGATGTTTGAGGACACCATTTTCCCCTAAGGAAATAGCTCGGAGAAGAAGAACAAACAAGTGAGGTCGATCCCTACATATATATATATATATATATATATATATATATATATATATAAATATATATATATATATATATATATATATATATATATATATATATATATATATATATATAAATATATATAAATATATATATATATATATATATATATAAATATATATATATATAAATATATATATATATATATATATATATATATATATATATATATATATATATATATATATATAATTGTCTTACTGCATTGGGTTTTGACGAAGCTTTAAAAAAAAATTAGTTCTTTTATCATTCCAATTGCATTTGACACAGATTAAACTAATAAAAATTCACCAATTGAAAGAATTAAATATGATTGAAGCATAATAGCTTAATTTTTTAGCTAACTACTGCAACAATAATTTCAGAAATGATTATCAGACATCTGTAGTCAAGCCTACGTAAGACTTAACATTTTTGTTAAGCAACAACAGTTGCTTTTTCAAAGTTTCTTATATAAATTTAGCTAAGTTTAAAAAAATTAAATCACTTGGTTTGAAAGGGGGGTCGATCGTCTCCATCGCCCTTCCTTAGATCCGCCTATGTGTTATATATTGGTTTATTTTTGTTCTCTTCATTGATTTGGTTTCCTTGGATAAGAAAAAAATACCTAACTTAATTTTTTTAATGCATGTTCTTAATACATAATATATAGTATTTTACTAACAATATACCTAATAATAATATACCAAAGCATAATATGAGTAACCATTTAATACCATTCCATTTGAAGGGAAATACAAAACGCCGTTTTCTACAAAATTGGTTGCAACATTAAAAATTTTTCCTATATTTGGTTGACTGTTAAAATTGACTTTTCCAACATATGTGGTTGAATTAAATGACAGACCTTCAAGTTCATAACCTGCTTTAGCAACATGAAACTCTTCCGTGTCAAATAGTTTTGTAAATTCACCACTCTTGACGTATTTCCACTCCAGTTTGGCATTGTTTACTACTGTCAAAATCTGAAATAATTATAAAATCAGAGTATAAAAAATATTTGTTTTTTATTTTTAGAATATTGTTTTATTATTACTTTAACCCTTATCCGGGCAGGGTGGGTCCAACGGGCCCGAGACGCTAATTCTTTTATCATAAACTGATAAAAAAACTTATAGAATTTTATGCATTATGTTTCCTTCAACATATTCACGAGCTATTCAAAATATTCATTATCATTTTTGAAATTATTGCGTCGAATATATTTTGTCACGAAAAGGGGCAACACGGGCCCGTCGGATCCTATTTGTATTCATACCTGAAGTCCAAATCTTTGTTACAGAAGTTAATCTGGCAGTCAGGTAATGTTTTCGTGGATTATCTAAACGACTTTTATAATTCCGGAAATCCAATAATAAAGTCTAAACGTGTAACAAACAATGTAAACATCTCTTTGATGTGAACATCAAAGGGGTGCTTACAATAGGTGTTATATCTATTAAAAATAAATTTTTAAAACTGATAATTATTGTGTTAATGCAATAATATTATTAGGTAGGTACCTATACATATTTTAAAATAAATAATGCATCTGCTATCATTCGTTTGATATCGATGTAAGTGTCGACAACTAAGCTCCTAAAATTATATTGAATTACAGTGAAAGTAGATAGTGCGAATAAAATATCCCGAAAACCAATATCAGCTAAAAAACTGCAAGAGATTGTGAATAATTTATGAAATTCCGATGATGAAGAATCTCCTGAAGTAAGTGGCGTTGAAAGTGACTCTGAAATTGAAGATAATCTTTCGGAAGCAAGTAAAGAGGATGATCAGCAAGTAATATTGAGTGATAATGAAGAACAATGTGTAACTATACGTTCCAAGATTTCAAAGTGTGTAATTTTTGAACCTAAGGATGGCATTAACTGGAAGAGTCAACCACAACCGACAGGAAGTATGCGATCCAGTGACATAATAAAACGAAAAGTACACAAAGTAATGTTAGCCCCTGGTCAAAGTGTAGATGGTCCTGTTGATTCCTTTTGTTTGTTTGTAGAAGAAAAAATTGTGAACGAAATAGTGAAGTGAAGTGTACAAATAAACAAGCCGAAAAAGTCCTAGGGATAGAAAACTAGAAGTATTGCGACTCTACAGAGCTATATGCCTTTATTGAACTACTACTAACTGCAGGGACCTGAGTGCCAACATCCATAATGTAGATATACTTTGGAGTAAGTTTTATGGACCTACTATATTTAAAGCTACCATGGGGTTAAAACGATTAGAACATTTGGTAAGATTTGTTCGATTTGACGATAAGGACACGAGGTCTGAACGAAGAAGGAACAACAAATTATCAGCAATACGCGATGAGTGGAATCAAGTCAACCAAATCTTTAGGAAATACTATTTACCAGGAAAAATAAAACGGTAAATGAGCAACTTGTTTATCGAGGTAGGTGTCCTTTCAAGAAGTATATGCCTTTAAAGCCAGATAAGTATGGCATGTAAATATGGTGGGCCTGTGACTCGGAAACATATAACCCTTTAGGTAGAATACCATATACAGAAAAAACGGAAATACACTAGCCAAAGGTCTTGCATCTCAAGTTGTAAAGCAACTTGTTGAGTCTTATGTTAATTCCAAGAGGAATGTGACTTGCGATAACTATTTCACTGATCTTGCTCTTGTACATGAATTACTAGCAAATTCAGTAACTTGCGTCGGTACAGTGAAAAAACATAAGAGATTTGTTTCTTGGGAATTTCTACCAAACAAGAAACGTTTAAAAAAATCTTCAGTTTTCGGATTCACTCCAAAAGTATCTCTTGTTGCTTACGTTCCGAAAAAACAAAGAAGTGTCCTAGTCCTGTATACCATGCATCACAATGCTTACTGTCCAGATGGTATTGACAAAAAACCAGATATGATAGTCTATTATAATAGTATAAAATGTGGTGTCGATAGCTAGACCAAATGGTTCATAAATATATGTGCAAAAGACGAACTAACGGTTGGCCTTTTGCATTTTTTATGAATAGTTTAGACGTGGCTAGGGTAGCCTCATTTATTATTTGGAAAAATTTACATCCAAAATGGAAGGAAAACAAAAATGAAAAGCGAAGATTGTTTTTTAAAACTACAGCAGAACAACTAGTGTTGCCTCAAATTTTGAGAAGAAAATCAAGGGGACTACAATGAAAAACAAAACAATGTATTGAAAAATGCTTATAAGAAGTTAAACCACACAATAAAAAGCAAAAACTAGAAAAACTTCCAGTTTTAACAAGGAGAATATGTCAAATGTACCCAACAAAAACAAATTTGTGAAATATGCAGTAGAAATGTGTGTAACAATCACTGTATGATTAAAAAAGTTTGTAAGTATTGCAATAAAGAAAAATAAATGACTAATTTATGGTTTTTTATTTTTATTGTTTTTTTTAACCTAATACTTAATAATAATTTAATTTTCATGTCAATTTGGTATTCTAGTTGGGAATAAGCTAATCTTGTGGCTTAGTCCCAACTAAAATAGTAAATTGATATGACAAAGTATTAATTTGTAAAAGTAAAATAATAATATTCTTCTAACTTATGCGTTTTATTCATTTAGTAAAGATTGTTTTTGTCGGTACTTTATACATGAGATGCTTATTACAATAATCTTGTCTCCGAAGGGTTTTCACACAACAATGAAAGGCAATATCACCGTAATCTTTTTCCAGGGTATACGTAAACATCAACCCCTCTTTTCAAATAAAATGACCTGGTAGATTTACAAAAGTTTCTATTTATTTATTAATTAAGTCTTTATTTGGCTCCAAATGTTTATTACTTGTGAATAAATATCTTTCCTACAAAAGTTTTCTTGCATTTCATTATTTTGTGCAAATCCTTCAGGTAGATCACACCCTCGAGGTACCGCCTACTTAGTAGCATCTTTTTTTTAAATCCAGACGATTTAAATTTAACTTTAATAAAAAATCAACAACGAATATTAGAAATATATGGCTAAATATGAATAGTAAAGAATAATGAAGAATAGTGGTGGGCCCAAAAGACCCGTGTTGCCCGGTTACGTAAGTAAAATGTGTTGCCCGGATAAGGGTTAACATTGGTATTATATTTATTTTTTGTGTGAATGTATTACCTCAATTCCTTCTGTAACTGTATATACTTTCTGAAATAGTACAGTATCCATTGACACAACTCCTTCTTTGATAGTAGCGGGAACATATCCTTCTGCATCTTTGAACGAATCCCAGTCAATGTATTCTGGATTGGTATTTAAATAGACACGTCCAATATACAAGTTGTTATTATTAGCATCTACACCAAGTGATAGGGCGTTGTCTGGTACTGTTCCATCGTAGCTTACCCAACGGAGGTAATCACCTTTAATAAATAATTATATAATTAGAAATTATTTATAACTAGAAATATATTTAACAGAACATTTATCTAGAAATACATTTTAGGCGCAAAGAAGAAAAACAGTTATGCTTTAAAACAAGAACAAATTAATGAATGTTCAAATATTAGAAGTAAGGGAAACAGAAAACGTAAGAAGTGGAGACTAGAATCCACAATATCAGATCATAAAATATTATCATCCATAATTGTTAATAAAAATGTGGTTAGTACTATTATGCAGATCAACAAAAAAAGATAAATAGACAATGAAAGAATTATACAAAATGCAATTGTTAAAATAAAAAAAAAACAAAAGACAACATAATAAATTTATTACAAAAAAACAAAATTCAGTTTATTTAAAACACACTGGACTATATAAAAAATTATCAGATGGTAATTACAAAAATAAATAAAGAAATATTAATTGAAAATAGAAACGGTTTGTAAGCTTTACTAAATAATCTAATAAAATATTAAAATAGGTATGTCTAATCAGAAAATCCAATAAACAATTTAACAGGACCAGGTAAAAAAACGAATTGTAGACATAAGTATTCATGTGTGGTTCCTAGATCCACCATCAGGTTTCTCCATAAGTGACGGATAGGGAAATGCTTCTAAGAAATGGGTGGTACCAAGGAAATAAAATACATACTTGACGTGGACCAAACCTAGCATATAGAATTGTGAGGCAGCATTTTCATTACTGTGTTAAGGTGTAGAAAAATTCTTTGGAACAGTTTAATACGGACACTTTTAGGCGACACTTACCGTATTTAATTAATACGACTAAAACACTGCGATGGGGAAGACGGCGGGAAACCATCTCATTATACTCCCTAGTAAAGTCATCATGGTATCGATTAGTAAAACAAATAATATTACTGATCGTGGGCTGCTGGACTCAAGATCCGACAAGAAAAAAATACACAATTAAACCACAGAAATCCCTGTGAACAGAATATCACCAGATATAAGATGAAAATGAAGAACACGTATAGAATAGTTACATGGAATATATGCAACAACTCATATGAAGCCTGTAAGCTGAGAAATTTTCTCTCTAAAATGGACAAACTGAATATTATCATCATGGGGGTGAACGAAATAAGATGGCAAAATACAGAGAATTTCGCAGCAAACGGATACACCGTTTATCATTCTGGAAACCAAGACCAAGAACAACATATTAGTAAGTATGTTACTAACTTCATCCCAATATCAGACAGAGTAATGTTAAAGCAGCTGAATGCCAAACCTGTAAATATAAACATAATCTATGTTTATGCTCTTACTGCTGACGCAGATAAGCAGAAAATTGAAGAATTCTACCATAAAATAGAAGAAGTGCTAAAAATAATAAGGAAACACTAAACAACTGCATATATGGGAAACTCTAATGCTAAAGTAGGGCAGAAATAAAGCAAAACATCATCGAAAATTCTGGCTTGGGAGAGAGGAATCAAAAATGTGAGAGTCTGATTGAATTTCGACAAAAAAATAACTTCGTCATTTTCTTCATGGTGTCATCAAATGCGATAGTCTGTGGACTAGTACGCATTTCGATGCGCATCGTCCCGCCTCGAATTTTCCCATTGGCTCTTGACCTGGAAATCCCTATTTATCGCTCGAACAGCGCATATAAATATTGGCGATTTTCAGGTTAGCCAGGTCAATCCCTCACGGGCTCTCCGAGAGCTTAGTGCTCTCGGGGATCTGCTTCCTGCATTTATTTTTCATACTCTGTTGCTGAGAATTGTTTCAACTTAACTTGGTGTTTTATTTCGACGAAGAAATTGTCATGTAAGAAATATCTTGCCTTTTTCAAGGCGATACACCGAAGATAAATATTTTCCAAGTCCATACCCCGAAAATGGACTTAAGTAGAGGAGCTCTCGACAGTATATTCGAAGCCCTCTACAGAGCACCCGGGGATAACAGAAGGTGGTTAGACCCTTATTTGTTCACCCGAGGTGACATGGCGCCCGACAACGTGGTTAAAATCCGAACCCACGACCCAGCTCGAATTCACAGAAGGCAACACACCATTGACTTCAACATAGGTTGAAGTCAAGAAAAGAATGGGGAGAACCACGTAGTGTTAGTAAGCAATACTCTAACACTCCGACATCGAGGCCTTCTGCAGACCTGATTCCTTCGACGTGTAGACACCTTTGACGAGCCAGGCTTCTTCGAAGTTGGAAGCCCCAGATGCCGATGGAAGTCCCGGAGTAGACCCAGTCATCGCCCCTTACAGAAAGTGGTCGGACGACCATGTAAGCTTCGGCACAATGGTACCCTACGAAACCCCGTTGGATGGGATGGGATGAGATGAGATGGGATCAGGACGACCGAAAAGAAGACGAACCCGTTGGAGGAGTTGGCACACCGACCGAGGATGGACCTGTAGGAGCTTGAGATGCCGTCATCACCACCGATCTCCCCCTGTAAGTAGTGCAGTGTTGTGTGAATTATTTTGAACATTTTTACCTGTATTTTTATGCATATTTTCTTGTGTATTTTCACATGTATTTTTATTGTATTTTTATTCAATAAATATTTTTCCCAGCCGTTAAGGCTTAGAGATTTCGATGTAGGGTAGCTCCTTCTTGTCGGGAAATGAATGAAGTTCAATTACGTTCCGATTGCTTCTGGTGGGTCCTCTCGAAAATTTACGTTTTCTTCGTATTCGGTTGGTTGATTTTCGTATGTATCTTGTAGAAAATTGTCGTATTCAGGTTCGTAGTAATCATTATAGTTGGCATTCTCTTCTTGCTCATCTCCGTGGCATTGTATATTGTAAAGTTCTTCTACGGTGAATTTTGGTTGTGCTCGGTAATTTGGTGTAAAATTTTGACGGCCTCTGGTTGTGGTTTCGGATATTCCACTCATAGGTGTTGGTCTAGACTGTTTTGACTGCCCAGGTTTGGGTGCCCATACATTTGACTGGTTTTGGGTCCTGAATGCTGGAGGGTTTGAATTTTGTCTAAATTGATCGAAGTTTTGTTGCCGATGTGGTTGCTGAAACTGATTCTGTGGATAGAATTGTCTCATTGGTTGCTGCCATCGTGGAGGTGCAAAATTTGTCTGTTGGTACAATGGTTTCTGGATTTGTGCAGACATCTGCTGTCTCAGGCGATAAAATTATATCTAAAATCTAATGGAATTTTACAATATTTCATCAGCGCATTAACTTAAACAACAAATATTGTATGCTAACTTATAGAAATATATCCAGTTTTTATGGAATTGCCTATTTTTAAATATACAGGTATAAACCGATGTTCATTATTTAGGCCTTACATAAATGAATTGTAGCTCTTTCAGGTAATACAAGAGAGATTATATTACTTTAGTAAGTCGTGATTTTAACAATAACTATTCTGCAAAACTAACCTGTTGCCTGTTTTATTTTTGCTACCATGGCTGTTATTTTGATTCCGGGATTATCAATTTTTATTTGTTTGTACATGTTTATAATGCATTGTTTTTTATTTGATGATAAATGACCCAAATCTACTCGACGTTTTTTAGGTGGAGAAGGATAATTACCACTAGTACTTGGCATTAAATCCATATTTTTATCTTAATAACACTAATATGTCGCTAAATAGTTCTGAAGAGAACTTTTTATATAAATGCAAACGAAAAATCTAAAAATTAAAGGAATAACGCAGAAACTACCAAAAATCGTCGATATAAATTTTGAATTTTAAAATTTCATAAATGTCATAATTTAATGGAGTAAACTTGCCTGCGGTTGGACCAATTACAAACAAGCATTACGACGCGGTAAATTTGAATTACTCCTCCTGGTTAAAAAACAAACCATAGGTGTCATTAATCAATGATTTTGAGGGTGTTAAAATTGATTATAAATGGACGGTTGGCGGAAAAGCTATATTAAATGATAATATATCTATTATCATATTATCAATATAATATTATCAAAATAATATCCACACTAATTCCATCATATTCTCAATCCTCCTTATTATACTGGAACTTGAAACGTCAGTAAACTTATTTTGAACTCCAAATATGGCTTGTTCCTATTAAAATAGTAATTACCAAGTTAAAAGAAAAAAACAACTAAGAGATATTTAATGAGTTTTATTGATTTAAAAATCTTAATTAAAAATAATTGAAGGATTATTTAAGTGACGGACTTGTTTCACGTCCACCCCAGAATCTGTCGAAGAACTCTCTCATATAATTTCGCAAGATCAATAAAAAATATTATATGAGCATTTTTTTTATCTATGCTCGTATTTTTCCATCAGCTTTCTTATCATAAAAATTATATCTATTTATAAGTTACCTTGCATAAAATCCAACTGATTTATACTCCCTCCCATACTTTCATGGTTAGGCCAAGTAGTTTTGTGGCCTTGTAATTTATAGATTGTTGTATATTTCGCTTGTTTTTGTAAATAGGTACTAATATACCACTTCTACATTCGTCTAGCATTTGTCGCACTTCCATACTAAAATTCTATTAAATAAACTTATCAGCAGAAGCAAGCCCATCAGCCACAGAATGTTTTATTTATGTTTAAAGATCTTTTTTTTGTTCTTGTTTGTTTTTATTTTTTAGATATATGTATTATAAGTCACTAAAGTTTTCCTAATTTATATTTCTACATTTACATTTACGTTACATTTACATCTTTAATAAAATTTATTTGCAATTCTAAGTTTTCTCTATTAGCAGTTGAGAAAATGTGTGATAGACTTAACGGAAGCAAATATTTCATTTTAATAAGGGTTTAAATTGATTTATTAGATTTTTCTAATATTTGTTGCAACCAAAAAAATGTGTTAGGATCTCCGTAAGAAATTATATCACAACTGCAGGATGGTGCCAGTAATATTCCAATCTTAAATAAATGCGACGGAAAACCATGATTTGTTTTTAGGCGAAATACACTTGCCGAGAAGAATTTGGTATTCGACTAAATAAATATGTATTGGGTTCGGAGTGGTAAAGTGGGGTGTATCTGGAAATATGTATTTTACCAGGTTTCAACAATATTCTCCTGTTGCTGTTCCCATTTCAGCTTTATTTTATTTTTTATTGAGTTAAATATATATATCTTACTGTATAAATATTGCAAAAGACTCCATTTTGTACTGCTTCCTTAGCTAGAGTATCAGCTTTGTCATTCCCTCGTATACCTCCATGGCCTCTTACCCAAATAAATTTGCAATCAAATTTAAATTTGCAATCTTGTTTTTTGGATTCACATAGGACACTTTATTCCTTCAAATTTTGTATTTTTTATACAGTCTAATGTACATCTAGAACCTGTTACTATTACTCCTTAGAGTATGGATGTTAACCAGGTAACACCTTTTATAATTACAAAAAGCTCGGCAGTACAATGCTACAAATAGGTGGTAATTTATATATCAATAATTGGTTTGTATTTTGGATAAATACCCCACAACCAACAACTTCCTTCGTCTTAGATCCATCTGTAAATATAATATTATAGAAATCACCTAGTATGAATTTTAGGAGGAGTGATTTATTTGATGAGATTCAGTATACTTGGGAATTATAATTTTGTCTGTTTTTATTAAAGGTTTAGAATATATGGTGTACATGAATTGTAATTTAAATTTAATTTGATTAAAACCTTTCTCGCTTTTGCTTATTCGGTAACGTATATGACTGGAACATTTTTTGTCAAGTATGACACCCAAATATTTATATTCCTTAACTACGATAAGGTACGCCAACACAGGGTAAGGTTCTTTTCTGTAGAGACGGTGATACCTATTTCTATTTCTTCATTTTGTCAATGGAACCACTGTATTTATAACGTTCTCTAGAGCCCCAGTGCAAGCATAATATCATAAGTATCTTGAATAGAGTAAATATAGATATCGTCTGCATATGGAATTAGAGAAAAGTAAATGAATATTGGAAAAATACATATTAAATAACGTAGGACTAAGTACCGATCCCTGGGGCAACCCATAAAAAACAATATATATATATATATATATATATATATATATATATATATATATATATATATATATATATATATATACTTAGTGACATTAGAAGTGTTACACCCAGAAGGAATAATTTCTTGAACTTAATTTATTGGCAACATGGTAGATTTACATCAAGAATGAAACGATAACGTTGTCAAGAATTTTTATTAACAAGTAATCAAAAAAAAAATTAATAATGTGTTTGGCGACCCCGTAGCTGAATACACTCCTGTATACGTCTAGGCATGGACAAAATGAGATGTTCAATGTCTGCTTGTGACACCTCGTTCCAAGCAACTTAAACTTCATGTATTAACTGTGCCAGAGTCTGTGCAGGATGGTGCAAAGTGGACAGTCTCCTTCCCATCATATCCCATACATGTTCGATAGGATTTAAATCCAGAATACGGGGCGGCCGTGGCAACACATTAACGCCAGCTTCTTGGAAAAAGTCCATAGTTTGATGAGCAATATGGGGACGCACGTTGTGTTGCTGAAAAAGGACGTCCCGACGGCCGTCGAGATAAGGCAGTAAACTGGTTTGTAAGATGTCTTCAACATAACGCGCAGCTGTGATATTGCCTTGAATAAACACAAATGGTGATCGGTTACCATAGGCAATAGCCCCCCAAACCATTACTCCAACTGTCCTGTATACATGCCTCTCAACAGCAAACCCGATATCTCGTCGTTCTCCACGGCGGCGTCTTACCATCCTACGATCATTATGCATTCCTAAACAGAATCGTGATTCATCGCTGAATGCTACATTACGCCATTCTGCTACCCAATGCTGCCGTTCTCTGCACTAATTCAAACGTTGATGACCGTGGTCCGTAATCTAAGGAAGCACTAGTCATGGGCGGAATGAAACCAGTCCAAAGGCTCGAATACGACGGTATAGTGTACGCATACTAACAGGTCTACGTAGTACTCCAAACCATTGGTCAGCAATTTGACGCGCAGTAGCAAAACGGTCTCGCAGAGCCAGTAATCTAAAGCACTTATCTTGACGCTCTGTGGTACGACTTGATTGACCAGTTGGTCTTCTTCGTGTTCCTCTACCTTAGTTTGTCCACACACGACAGACACGCATAGCCGTCATTGCCGTACAATTACCACGACGGCCAATTTCGCGATACGACAAACCCATATCTTTATACGCAATAATTCTACCTCTGTCAAAATCGCTAAAATGGTGGTAATTATGGTTTATTCGAACTCGAGGCATTTGCTTACACTGAATACAATTAGACTGAGGAACAATAACTAAAAATTTCTATACGAACCGGTTTTCACAAGTCGGTCTCTCAGAAAAAAATTTAGAAGATAAAACTTTATTTTTACAAAAAGTAGAAGAGATAAACCATTGGTATTGTTATCATAGCATGTTCTAAATATAGTTATTCTGTTGCCAAAAAATGAAGTTCCAGAAATTACTCCTTCCTGGTGTAACACTTCTAATGTCACTGAGTATATATATATATATTGAAAGGAGTACGACCGTCTAAATTTAAACACACAATGTGAGTGAGATTAAAATCTCACTGAAATGAGGATATCGGTCAAGAAGAAATAAAAAATGAAAAAACTATTTTAATCTTTTAATAGAAAACGTTTCGTGGAGTATTTCTACAATTCTTCAGTTCTAATAATTGTAAAGTCATATATAGATGTCAAACAATGTTAAATGCATATGTTGAGGTGTTTACATATGCATTTAAATACATTTAATATATACAATAAAAGTTACAGTTAAAAAAACCCATTCAGAGTTTTTTAAATTTATACAAACATTAAAAAGTCATTGTTAACAAGAACAGTATAATATAATACAATAGTTCTATTATATCGCTGATGTACAATATATCGAAACATGAAGCCAGGAGAAAAAGTAACTTGTTTTGATTGAGCTTAGTGAATCAATTTGAAAAATATTTTCATTGAAAAAAGCATGGAAAGTTAACTTTATTGTTAGAGACACCAATGCAATTAAAAAAAGCGCCTATTTTGTCAGATATGGATCTACTACTCCGAAGAGCAAAACAAAAAATAATATGGCTTGGGAAACAGTCTTTGTGCGAAAAATAATAATTAATTAATATTCACTAATTCTAGGTTCCCCAACAATGGTCATCGGTACTTTTTATTTCCAACTTTCTTTTTAATTAGATTTATAAATAAGTTGACTCTTCTATTCTGTCCTCTAAACATATATTTGTCATCTATGTGATTTTTCGTAGAAAGACTGTCTCCCAAGCCATATTATTTTTTGTTTTGCTCTTCGGAGTAGTAGATCCCTATCTGACAAAAATAGGCGCTTTTTTTAATTATATATGGTGTCTTTAACAATAAAACTAATTTTTCATGCTTTTTTCAATAAAAATATTTTTTTTTTCAAATTGTTTCACTAAGCTCAATTAAAACAAGTTACTTTTTCTCCTGGCTTCATGTTTCGATATATTGTACATCAGCGATAGAATAGAATTATTGTATTATATTATACTGTTCTTGTTAACATATTGTGACATTTTTATGACTTTATGACTGTTTAATGTTTGTATAAATTTAAAAAACTCTAAATGGGTTTTTTTAACTGTAATTTTTATTGTATTTATTAAATGTATTTTGTAACACCTCAACATATGCATTTGACATTGTTTGACATCTATATATGACTTTACAATCATTAGAACTGAAGAAGTGCAGAAATACTGCACGAAACGTTTTCTATTAAAAGATTGAAATAGTTTTTTCATTTTTTATATCTCCTTGACCGATATCCTCATTTCAGTGAGATTTTAATCTAGAGAAATATAATTTTAATATATTTAGAGCAGTCATTTCACTCAAAACAATATCAACTATTTTTTTTTTCGTTTGTTTAAGTATATTTAGGTTAACAGAGTCATAAGCCCCTTTTATATCAAGAAATATGCAAGTAAGATACTTATTATAAGGAATGCTATTTGAATGTCATTAACTAAATGTGTTACTGCATCCAACGTACCATATACTCTCCTAAAACCATATTAAGTAATAGGTAAAAGAGTATTGTACTCGAGATACCACTCTAGTCTTGTTTTTATCATTGTTTCAAACGTTTTAGTTATACACGATAGTAAGGATGTAGGACGATAGGAAGAAGCTAAGTTTCTATCTCTCTTAGGTTTTAATGATATCATATGTAATAAAATTATGACCAGTATATCTAGAAGTGTTAATTGCAGCTCTTAGTTCGTCAATGCCAAAATGCGTATCCATATAGTGATTTACAGTATTCACTTTAAATCCTTTAAGCATATTTGATACAAAGCTAGGTGCTACAATATCAAAAATTTGGTTTATTAGTTCTTCAGAGATAATCTGTTTTTTGAAAGTTGAATTTTTGTTAGATATTTCTTTTATGAAGCTCTAAATTTTTGAGATTAAGGTATTTCTTATTTAATTTATTAATAAAATTTTTCCAGCATAGCTGCTGCTCTTGTTTAAGTTTGTGTTGTTTTTAAATATCTTATAGGAGACTGTTTTTAACAATAATAGTTCATTCGTTATCTCTCCATATGAGATTTGGTGTTTTTTTAAAACTATTATATTATATTTTACAACTATTTAATGATAATTTTTATCAAATTGTGATTCCATGAGGTTTCGAAAAAGGATCCAGTTAGCTGAAGATTTAATCCATTTTGTGGCAAGTATGATTATTAGTGGGAGTGTATTCTCAAGATAGTATGATATGAAAAGAAAAATGATTATATCCAAGAGTATCGTTAATAGGATTCCATTCTGAAAAGCTAACGAGACTTAGAGAAACTAAAGTGAGATCAATAATGGAAAGTCTTTCATTTGGTCTGCCTATCTTGGTCGGTCGTCCATCATTTAGAATAATCATGTTAGTATTGTCGATGGCATCTACCAATCGATTTCGTTGAGTGCTATCTAATATAAGTAGATCCAAGTGAGTGTGATGACAATTAAAATCGCCATCCTGCAGCTGTGAAAAAAAATTAGTCCATTCATTTTTAGTTACTTGTATTTTGGGAAGTGTATAAATACAGACTAAGGAAATTTTAAGGTCATTGATATACGCTGCACAAACTTCTATTTGAGAATGGAAATTTTTGCGGATTGGAATTTCATTAAAAACTAAACAATCTTTTATAAGTATAGAAATGCCTCACTATCCATCTGATCTATCTACACGTATTATACCTGGTAAATTTAATATTCTATTTTAAGATAGCAAAGTTTCATTTAAAAATATTATGCCAAACTTAGCTGTTGATTCGTTGAGAAAATTGAAGAGATTGCGTTTATTTTTATTAATTGAGTTACAATTCCATTGCTTTATATTTATCATTTAATAAAAATTATCGTCACTGTAGTGTATTGTACCTAAAATTGTTCTTAATTCTGTTTGTCTCTTGTAGTATTTATTGGTTTGGGATTACTAAATTAAATTTTTTAAACAGATTTTCAAAAATATTTAGGAGTTTTTGTAAGATTTGTATTTCTAATTTTTCTTTATATGATTGAAAAGATTCCCTGTGGGGATTAGGAATAATAAAATTTGAATTTATATTTTTAATTTGGAAAGGGGGAGATTTATTTGCGGAAACGGGAGAGACTGTTTTTTGCTTTTTAGGTTGTTGGACAGGGGGACATGGTATCCAGTTTTTAGTACTTGTGGTAGGATAGTCATTAAGGTTGGTATTACTATTTAACTCGGGAAAATTTTGTAGGTTTTATAAAAACTCGAATTTATTATTTGTATCAATCTTGGAGTTAGATGGATTCTTTATTAAAACTTCGGCTTCCTTTAAGAATACATTTTATTCAGACCGAATTTTTTTAATCTTAAATTGTTCCTGATATTTTGGACATTCTTTTGATACATATTGATGGTAATGTTTTTCACAATATATACAATAATTGATATAAGTGCATTCGGCATCTTCTTTGTGATGATCGATTTGTCCAAATTTTTTACATTTAATTATTGTGCTTTTGCAGTATTTAGCTGTATGACATTGCGGAAATACTTAAAATACTGCACGATCGGGTAAATGTAAGGTTTAACAACGAATGTTACTAAATTATTATTTACAAACTGTGGCAGGTTATTTCCTATAAATGTTACAACGACCATTTGTCATGGTATAAACTGTACCTCATTATCAGAATCAATAATTTTACATTTCATTCTTTTAAGGTCAACAACTTTTTTATCGCTTTCGATATTTTCTAATATGTATTTTTCATCCAAAAAGGTGTCCACTTCTCTAATAATAGCTTTTTTATGTTTAAAGAAGTTAGGAATGTAAAAAACTAAATTATTATCTTCACAATAATTGATGTCCTAAAATTAAATTTACAATACTATAAGTTTTAAATATAATTTTTACTTTGTTTTTACCAACTAACTTAATATCGATAATGTCTTTTTTGCAGAATAAATTTTTAAATAAATAGTGACCAACTTTCTCTGTTGATAATCGAGTATTTAAATCTCAAGGTTCTACAATAATATAGTGTGGTCCAATCTCTGTGGAATTATATTTATTATTTAAATTAAAAGATTTGTTACCTATTTCCATGTTATTCTCTGTGACATCACTCTCTAGGGGATCCTTCACAGACGGGGAATTGTCCCCGTACGAAGTATTATTCATAATAATTTTCCAATTTACTTACCGCATTTAATGTATACTTTATAGAGTACCTAACTATCTGACTAATTTGTTGATTAGATTCACACACTACACGAAAGACGAACTGAACGACGTTTTGTGTAAAACTGAATAGAATTTGTGTGTTTAGTACTTACTACCTATTTAAATCGTAAAAATTCGCGAGGAACTTTGAAAATTGTGCATTCCTGTTAATATCTCAACATTTTTTATTGTCAAATTCTTCATTTATTAACTGTCAAAGTACCGCTTTTTTCTATCGCTTTTTGACTCCCTTTTTATAAACTAAATGGTATTTTATTATTTTTATTTTCGATACATCTAATCTGATTAAAACCTTTTGTTTTCTTGGACCTATGTGTGGCTATTATTTTAAATTAAATGTAAAAAACAACAGAAATATAATTGCCACATTGGAGATCAGAGATCATTTGCCACAACCAATAACTACATTTGATTTATTTGTGTAATGTACCTTGTTTAATTTTAAATAAAAGTTTTTTCTTTACTGAGTGGATTTATTTATCCCGCCATATTTAACACTAATTGGACATATTTATATATTACTCATGTCCTTTTTAAGCCTACAAAGACATGCAACAATGTAAAAAAAAATAATCGCTTTGTTTGGCCTCTTCTTCTTCTTCTTCTTCTTCATGTGCCATCTCCTCAAAGAAGGTTGGCAACCATCATGGCAATTCGCACTTTCGACGCCGCTGCTCTAAAGAGGTCAGCAGAAGTGCAGTTAAACCAAGCTCTCAAATTGTTTAACCAGGAGATGCGTCTTCTTCCGTGACTCCTTCTACCCTGTATTCTTCCTTGTATTATCAATTGCAGCCAGTTATAACTCTTGACCCTCATGAAATGTCCCAAATATTGCAGTTTTCCGACTTTAATTGTATTTAAAACCTTTTTATCTTTTCCCTTTCTTCTCAACACCTCGACATTTGTAACTCTATCTACCCAACTTATTCTTAATATCCTTTTGTAGGCCCATAACTCGAAGGCCGAAATCTGTCCGAAATATCTTTCTTTAATGTCCAAGCCTCCAACCCATAAAATAATACGGAGAACACGTAGCACCTCAGAAGTCTTATCTTATAAAGAAATTGAAATGTCTCTGCTGTAGAGTACTTTTTTAAGTTTGTTGAAAGAATTTCTTGCCTGTCCTATTCTTGCCTTAATCTCTTTTGTGTACTCATTATTTTCGTTAATTATTGTTGTATTGTTAGGTCTTTAGACGTCAACAAATATCAATATTGTCATTTTAAATCATTTTATTTTGCTAATAGATCATAACACTGAATTTACTTCTGATTATCTTCTAAACATATGTGGAATAATTTAAAATATTTCGTAAATAATTGCAAAATCAAAAATAACTTTGAAATTAAAAACGTGTGGAATGCAAATGAGATAAATAAACACTTTATTGAAGTCATACCAAACATGAAAGCAAACATTGATACACAAATATTCTATGAAAATAACTTTAAGTATTCCCTCAGTTCTTCTCTTACCTTTAAAACAGTATCTGAACTTAATATTTTACATATTATTAATAATATTAAAAGTAAAGCTATTGGTGATGATGGTATTAACATATTAACGCTTCAACTGTGTATTCCCTTTCTTCTACCGTATATCACATATCATATCATTAACTTTTGCTTAACAAATTCAATTTTTCCCACTAAATGGAAACGGGCACATGTTATTCCGTTATCGAAGACTAAAAATACAGAAAGCATGAATGAATTAAGACCAGTAAGTGTACTGCCTACATTATCTAAAATTTTGGAAAAGGTGATTGATATTCAGTTACAAACGCATTTAAAAAATAACATAACATAATCCCTATGATGCAGTCCGGTTTTAGGTCCTTATTAAATATTACAGATAATATTTTTAGAGCCTATGACCAAAACAAAATATCAATTCTAATTCTTCTAGACTACTCAAAAGCTTTTGATACAACTAACCATAATTTGTTATTCTCTATTTTAAAATATATTGGTCTAGAAGCCAGAGCAGTTGATCTAATGAAATCCTATCTTTCTAATAGATGTCAAGCAGTAAAACTTAATCAAAATATTTCTTCATTTCTAGATCTTAATACTGGTGTGCCTCAAGGATCTATATTAGGTCCAATTTTATTCTCTATATACACATCTAATTTTCCTTCTGTGTTTTTGTCCTGTTCACAACATTATTTTGCAGACGATACCCAACTCTATATGTCATTTTATCCAAATGAGTGTGATCAAGCGGTAAATGCAATAAATCATGACCTTCTTCAGCTGCAGATTTTTTCTCAAAATCATTGTTTAAAATTGAATACATCAAAAACTCAGGGTATCATTTTTGGGAGGAATCTCCATAGGAAAATATTTTTAGAGAATTATGCCAATCGAATTATCTTAGGAAATGACAATTTAATTTTTAACAAAAAGATTAAAAGCCTTGGGGTTTGGTTCGACGAAGATTTAAGGTTTACATATCATGTAAGTATTTGTTTACAACGAGCTTACGCCGTTTTAAAATTACTGTATCAAAGCCGCAATTTATTAAGCAGGGCCACAAAGTCATTATTATGTAATGCTCTGGTATTATCAAAATTAAATTATTGTGACGTGCTTTACAATGCGTGTCTCGCTGAATTTGATTCATGGAGAATACAGAAATTTCAAAATTCTTGTTTGCGTTTGATTTTTGGCATCAGGAAATTTCAAAGGATAAGTCATGTTTTTACTGTAGTCAAGTGGCTAAATGTGAAAAATCGTCGGAAACTCCATGCTTTATGTTTTTACCATAAAATCATTCAAGAGAGAGTTCCACCATACCTGTACAATCGAATAACTTATAGGACGGACGTTCATAATCTTAATCTTAGACACAAGAATACCCTCACTTTACCTAAACATACAACATCCTTTTTTAAACGTTCATTTTCATATTCAATTGCTTGCAATATTAACAGTTTGTCCTACAACATTAAAAATCTGTCTAGAGTCAAGTTCAAGAGATTAATTTATGAGCAGTTGTTAGCTGAACAGTAATTTAAAAATTTAAGAATGAAAAAAAAGTAAATAGTTTATAATTTATAAATTTAATATGTACTTAATATTTTTATGTTTTATTGTAAATACAATTTCATTATTTAGATATAGTCTATCTATCCTATTTTCGGGGGGTTAGGTGGAAGAGCAGTTGTGTGCCGCTGTTGCACAAACTGAATCTCGCCCTACTGATATTATATTTCATTGTAAAGAAAATTTAATCTGTTGTTAATAAAGACATTTATTATTATTATTATTATTATTATTATTATTACTTTAATAATTTTTGTTGCTGTAACCTGTTTAAGTAAAAATTAAATCAAAAATTTGTGAAAAAAACAATGGAGATTTCCGAGTTTAATAGTCAAATTTGGAGTTTTTCGGTTATGAAACCAACCGTAGTGGACACTGCTGTTTTTGATTTCAAGTAGTGTCTAAATCTGATAATGGGATATTGTATTATAACAATTATTATTATTTAAGGGCGATAAAATTATGTGTGTGGATATAAAATATAGATAAAATTAAAGACAGTTATAAATTGTCTAAGGCCCAGTTCCCATTTGGTGTATTGCTCTCAGAAGTTTAAGGATTTAATGGTGTTTGGGAAAGTATTTAGTCTTTGTTTTCATATTTTATATTTAATATTTTTCTATTTTTTTACTGTATTATATGATCTTATTTAATGGTATATTCTAACTACTTATTTTAGTAAAATCTCATTGTTAAACTGGCTTAAACACAAGTCTGGTTTTAAGTTCAAAGAATCGAATTTTCTTTGTTATTTTTGGTCACTTTCTTGCAAACCGTAGAAACCGCTGTAAAATATCATATTGCACTGATCGTTAAGTTAGATTATCGCCATTCAAAAGCGCCATACAATAGCGCTGGTTTATGGGGGAGCACTTCTCCCATAGACCAACCACTTAAGAATAAGAACAGTCAGAGAATTTTTCTAACCATCTCAAGAAACACTTCTTATTGAGATAGCGAACGAAACGCATCCAGTTGATCGGTTGCTTTCTTATTTGTGCCTCGGCCGAGCGTCGCGACGGCAAATAAAACTCTACTCCACTGGCTACGATTAATACACCAATATTTCAGAGGTAAGTCTTATTCTTTGTACAGATAACAGTAATGAGCAAAGCCAGCTATTAGCCAGCCCTAGCTATATTCTTGAAATTTATTCACAACTAATATTTGCTATTTTCGTTTAAGCAGCGACCTCTAAGTTTTACACAAAACAGATGGGTTTATGATATTTCCAAAATAACGTAGTCTTTTATCTTCCTTCCAGTTTCCCCGTAATATTTTTTAACAAAATATCGACATCCTTTAATTTTAATGGATCCAAAACCACTAATCGAGGTTGGATTACTGTTGGTTTAATATTAGCGGTTGTTAGGTACTCTTTTAGGTGTACCGAGTTCTACTTTGTAAATTACTTCTCCTTGCACTAATATATTTCTTCGCTGAAATTTAGTAAATATGAAAGGTTTTGCTGGATTAAATTAAAAGTGTCATGTACTAGGACGTTTGGTATAAGTTTCCGGGACATTTTTCCAGTCGTACACAGGCACATATTTTTCAACATTAATTACGCTTGCAAATTGTTTGAAAACACTCATATATTTCGCGGGTAAAATAATAGTATTTTTTTCTTATATCTCTCTCAATGAAACCTGCTAGCTCATTAGGAGGCATAAAAGAGTGACCAACCACAGGGAATATTAATTCTACTTTTTCAATAGATGTCCTAGTCATATGGAACAATTTGTAAATCATACACAGTCTTATTTTTATTTTGGCCTCCACATCCATCTGCTATCAACCATAATATCTTTGCTTCTCCAAAATTCGTGGCATTTAGTCTATGGTAACCTGCTGAGCTTACTTAATTGGATCACCTGCTATACACCTCCTTCGTAAAATAATATGAGAATACATTTCGTTGACTCTGTTGGTATTTGTTCTCATGGAAACATTCTTGTCTGTTTCTTTAATATATTTGTAAAAAGCTTGTATTTTGAACAAGTGAACTCATTTCTCTGTAATATGTTCTTGTTTTTAGCACCATCACATGCTTGTTTAATTTTTTCTGTCAATCTTATACAGGTAGAGCAGGCATTCTTTTGGGGTGTACCAAATCCAATATTAAAGTTCTTACCTATTAAATATATATTTTTCTTAAATATGAGTCTTTTACATCTTCTGATACAGATTCCTTGTACATTTATATTACTTTTAAAATATAAATCACACGGAAAGGTTAATAAAAACAACAATCAAACTAAAGCCTTTATTAAATATAATAATTTTCAAATATTTTATTACAATTGTCCCTACAAGCAATACATTTTAAAACTTAACCAAAAGTCAATGGTTTAGAGTGTTCCACACACTTTGAAAGATAATACGATGATTCATACTCTCGTCCCATTGTAGACCAGGTCGAAAAAACTGTTGTTAGATTTACCCATGGACGTATAAACACAGATGGACTCAGTTATTTACATAAAAATGTGAAGCCAAAAATTATTTGACTAGGTCACATTCTCAGCACCTTCAAATGTTGTCACATTTTTTTATTAAAATATCTTATTCACGTATCGCTGAAAATATTACTATATTTATTTTATACTCTACATGTGCTATCAAACCAAAATAATAATTTATTACTTATATTAATATATTTAATTGTAATTAAAACATCAAATGTGCACATAGTGTGCATATCATTTAATAATAGCGCATAACAGATATCAACCAATTATTTTATATGTAGAAGCACTGAAACCTATTTATTAATGGCAACGGTGTTTACATTTCTCTGTCTTATGGCTCTACGTCAAACTTCAAATGCTGTTCCATGTCATGTCCATGTTTGTTTACTTTTTACCCAAGATGAGGAAAAGTTGTTTTTCGATATTTTGGCTGTATTTTAAGTGATATTGTAAATAGTGAAATAAACAGATTATAATAATGGAGCTACAGTTTTGCATTTGCAAAAAAAAACGAAATATTTACATCCCAATGTCTCATTTAATTTTTAAGTACTGTTTGTTTACATTATTTAAGATGAGGAACTGAGGAAGCCTGTGTGTTTACATTTTAAAATATGTCTTTCATAGGCGTACCATTGGGTTTATTCATATTAATTAATGTATTGAACAAGATATTAGTTCATGAAATTAGTATAGACATTTTAAATTGTAAGTAGACATCATCTGATTAAAAAGATCTGTTTAGTAGCTTTTTAATTTAATATTTCTCATGAATTAACAATAAATTAGTGAAATGAACAAAACTCTTTATTTTTAACTTTATTTTTCTATGTAGGTTTCCAAATAATATTGATTAATGATGAAACTTACTCTACTCTAAACTTCAACAGAGAAAACAGTATAAAAAACCCTTTCAAAAGCATCCTTTTTGGTTATTTAAACTTGTAAGGAAGCTGAAAAATATTTCAGATTTTTTAATAAAACTATAAATATCTACAACAGACTAGTTAAAAACCTTATGAATATTTTGATTAATAAAACCATACAAAATGTCCCAAAATCAATCTATGAGCATTTTGGTGACCATATGTATGATGAAGATGCAATCGATGGTCACTCTATGCAACTTTTAAAATTGGTTCTTGAGAAATATTTTAAAATTGGAATTCATCATGAAACGAGGACTACTTTAGATGCCAACACCATGCGCACAAGAAGCGTTCTTACTAAGACTGTTTTATTTCGCAATCAATAAAAATTTATTTCTATACCAACGTCTTCTATTATGTCTATTTACTATTTTGACTTTAATATTTCTGTTCAGTAAATAGCTTTCCAATAATTTATACATTTTCACGCCTACTTTTTAACAAGTAGGTATATTTGCAAATAATTTTATGTCAAATGCCAGCAAGAGCTTTGGAATGATCAATAAATAATTTTGTAGCAGAAACCCTTACTACGTGGAATCTATTGATATTGTATTAAAACAAATTTGTCACAATTTGAAAAAATATGTTTTAACACATTATCAATAAATATAGGTATGTACTTAAATTTGACAAATGTATATTTTTTAATTGTTTTTTTTTTATCGTAGGATTATTTTATACCTATTAAAAAATTAACTTGAGCTCAACTATATTTTATTGTATTAATTTTAAAGCAAATAAAATTGTATTTTATTTTTTCTATAAAAACGTGTTTTTATACATTATTACTACTTCCAATTATTAACGTCTGAATAATTATCCGCGCGAGTAAAAATTCAAGCACGCTTATGCTCATTGAGGAAGTATCACAGTCTATCGATACCCGTTTTACTCCCCTTTACCCTCTTGTCCAGGAATATCGAAGCTTCAAAACAGTGTGTGTTTAAGGTATCTTATTGCTGGGTCCATCTATGTTTATACGTCCATGGATTTACCATTTTCTACATTTTGTACTTTTTGTGCTGATGTGATGAATGTTCCAAACTAGTAGTGTGAATGCGAAATTAGTTTTATGTCCTAGTTAATGTCCTTTCATTCATTGTATTCAAAAACATATAGTAGGAAAATACCATTCTACATATCTAAAAATTACACGAATAATTTTTAAATAAAGTCAAATAATAATTATTTATGTATATATATATATATATATATATATAAATATATATTTATATATATATATATATATATATATATATATATATATATATATATATATATATATATATATATATGTTATGATTCATTTTATCCACCAAAGATAAAATTAAAATTACTAAATAGACCATCTAAATAAATTTTCAAGATATCCTGGAGAGTTGTTATGCTATGTAAAATTAAAAATAATATTGGTTAGCTTTTAATATACTTCAAATTATAAAATATAATAATTCAAAATATTTCAACTGATAAACTATGAAAGACATTTCAAAGAAATGAAAGTCCATTATCTTTGGATTACCTGTAGTAAACAAAATTTAAGGTATGCATAAATTATTTTCTTTGTAAAATATATTTGAGTGAACGTAGTGAATTGAACAATACGACCGGGTTTTCCAAATGGACTTGTACAGTGAATAAAGACAATAGGGTAGAATTTAGAAATTATATTTCTCTGTTAGTTCTTAAGAATTTGTAGCATGATTAGCATGTTAATAGTTTGTAGGAAATTTATAATTGTAGGTAAAATTGTTGTTTGTTATCTAAATGGGGATAAATATGACGAACTTTGATTGGCAAAGAGTGGAAAAAAGTGGGAGAGAGAGATGAATGAGAGTTTAGCTAGATTTTAGAGGAAAGAAAGATCATGAGTTGTTTTCCAAGGGTGCAAGGCAAACAGTCGTTGTTCTTTGGCGGTTCCCAAGTGATATCAAGCATTAGAAGTGAATGTTTGTGAGTTTTCGTGGACTAAGTGTATCCTGACGGAAGCTGATCCAGTAAAATATTGTAAGTCATACTTTTCTATTTATATATTCCAAGAGTCACTGTTCAGGCCGGAACGAGAGATTCAGTTTATCGAGAGGAGAAGAGACTGGCATCTGTTGAACGACACGTGCATCTGAAGGAAATCATTGAAGACGAGAGGCTCGCAATAATTTGTTGTAAGATTGCTGATTAACTAGGGAACTGCTAAGAATCGATAGTGTAGGCTACAAGGAACAAAGATTTGGACAACTCATCATCAGAGAGATAATTATTTTCCATTCGTCAATATTTTTTTAGTTTTTTCTTCTTATTGCTTCAGAAAGGATAGAAATATTTATCAGGAGATATAGAACAACAATTTTGATTTGAGATTTTAATTTATGTAGTATATAACATTAATGTTTGAAGGTTCATGTACGTAGAACAAAATTTTGATAATCATTGTATGAGATATTTTTTGTTTAAGATATTTGAGTGTGAATTTTATTTCAATATATAATTTTGTATCATATATGTTTATTATTACGGTATTCCTCAGACCTTACCTATCATATGTAAAGTATAGATATTGAAGCACGAATATAACCCTGAGATAAGAGAATTAAATAGTGTGATAAAATCATAATTGCATCATTTAAATAAGTTTAATTAATTAATTAATCAGCTAATTAATTGCTTGGCGCATCTCTGACTTTTAATATCACATTAATATATATATATATATATATATATATATATATATATATATATATATATATATATATATATATATATATATATATATATATATATATATATAACGAGTTTATTACAGCTGTCGATGTTTCTCGCAACCTAGCTTCCAACGCTTGCGATCGTTCCAGTCATCTACTTATAGACCCCTATCTTCCATTGCACCTTTTACTTCTTGTCTCCACGATCTTCTTGGTCTTCCCTTTTTCCTGCGGTTGGTGGGGATCCACTGTAACATTCTCTTTGGCCATCGTTGATCATTCATTCTTTCTACATGGCCATACCATTTCAGCCTTTTGCATTCTATAGTTTCCAGGACGTGAATGTCTATGCCCATACGCTCTCTGATTTCAGTATTATTAGTATAATATATGATTATTTATGTACTAAGGATATAAATTAGATGTTTATGCTCAGACTGCGACGATGTTACCAGATGTTTATGCCCAGACGGCGACGATGTTACCAGATGTTTATGCCCAGAGGGCCTCTGGCCCGAGGGTTTGTAAGTCGCCCGAGGACATATACATCTATTAATATCCGCGGTGCATACAAACTTTTATGTCATACTGGTTCGTTATTACATCTACAAATAAATATGTTCTAAAAAATCCGAAAATTTGATTTCATTTTGACAATATATTTACTAATACACATATATCGTCCGTGTTATGTTGCTACGCTACGGAAATGCTGTCAAACTAAATCCGTGAAAATGCAGATGTTTTTGAAATCCATAACCAAATTTTAAAAAAGCAGAAGAAGCAACGCAAAAGTTACTACCACATAAGTCGACAGATGCCTACGACAAGGAATATGAAAAATTACAGCACTGGAGGCCAGAAAACCATATAGAACACATGCGTGCGGGCCATAAAGTACACTTTCTTTCTCAAAACATACTAAAAATTAAAACAAAAAATTCCATTAGACAATAAAATTGTTGTATCTTACAACAGGCTTACCCTTGTGAGGATTGTACCATAAAATTAACAGAATTACTTAACATTTGACATTATATTATTTGATTTTCTTTTTCTTTCAGTCAAAACTTATTACTATGGTTTCAATTATTACCTGTTGAAGATCAAGATCAACAACTTCATTGTCTAATGTAGTTTTTTATTTAATTTTTAGTATGTTTTAAGAAATGTATATATATATATATATATATATATATATATATATATATATATATATATATATATATAATACCCTTGTATGTTGTAATGTTTTTATTTAAAATTTTAAAAATGGTTTTATGACAATGTTTACTACAAGGACTAGCTGAACATTTTCAATGTAAGTTTTAGCCACCACTTCTATCAGTTGTACTAAATAAGTGTTCCATTTAGGTGCTGATAAAGGTGACATCCTATCACCGAAAATTTCACATTTAAAATAAAGTTAATCACCAAACTGGTTTTAGCCATACCCCAAAGAAGTATATATATATATATATATATATATATATTCTTCTTCTTCTTGTGCCACTCCTATCGGAGATTGGAAATCATCATGGCCACTGCGACTTTGTTAGCAGCGCGCCTAAAAAGTTCAATCGAACTACACCCGAACCATTCACGTAGATAGCGAAAGAATATATATGTATATATATATATATATATATATATATATATATACATATATATTCTTTCGCTAGAAGGTGAATGGGGAGCGTACCCGTAGCTGTATCCCATATGTCCATATCGGTTTAAGGACTTGCTTATACAATAACAATTTGTTATAAGTAGACAGAGTGGATTTGTTCCCCATCAACCAGTACATCTTTCTATACTTAATTTCTAATTCTTTATTTTTTTTCTTAATATGTGCTGCTTTCCAACGTAGCTTGGAATCTAATGTCATACCCAAATATTTTGCAATATTTGCATAAATTATTTGGTTTCTATTTATACTAACTGTAATATGTTGTTTTTTGTTAGTAACATTGACATGAACAGTTTTTGTTTCATTTAATTTGATACGCCATCGCCTGGTCCAGATGTTAATTTGTTCAACAGAGTTCTGTAGCATGATTGCTGCATCCTTGTGGTTTTGTCCGACTGTTAAAATGCATGTGTCGTCTGAAAATGTCGACAAATGCAAATATAGTTGCTATAGCACTTGCCCCAGGACACTTCCTTGTGGAACTCTAGTTTTAACTTCTCTTAATTCTGAATATGCTTCCTCATATTTAATTCGAAAGTATCTGTCAAATATATATGATTCTAGTAGTTCAGAATATTGTTTTGGTAAGTAGCTATCTCTCTGAAATACGTATAAGAGTAGAAAAGGCAAGAGCATCGTTCACTAGCATGAAGCAAATTTTCACCTCTAAAAGCCTCACCCTACCTCTCAAAATTCGACTTCTGAAATGTTATGTATTCCCGGTTTTGTTATATGGAATGGAGGCGTGGACAATGACCGCAACAATGATGAAAAAAGTAGAGGCCTTCGAAATGTGGGCTTACCGACGTATATTACGTATATTCTGGACTGAGCACGTGACCAACGAAGAGGTACTACGCCGGATAGGTAAAGAGAGAGAGGTAGGAATAAGTATAAAGAAAAGAAAGTTGGAATACTTGGGTCACGTTATGAGACATAATAAATATAGAGTACTACAACTGATCATTCAAGGGAAAATAGACAGCAGAAGAGGTCCAGGGAGGAGAAGACACTCGTGGCTCCAAAACTTGCGGCAATGGTTCGGATTGTCATCTGCTGAACTATTCAGATCTGCCGTAAACAAAGTCAGAATAGCCATGTTGATTGCCAACGTTCGGAACGGACAAGGCACATGAAGAAGAAGAAGAAGTAGCATCTCATTTTATGATATAATACGTCATGCCACACTTTGTCAAAAGCCTGCCTTACATCGAGGAAAATTGCGGAACAGACTTTTCCTTCTTCTAGAGCTTTTTCTACTATATCTGTTATTCTATGCACCTGATCTATCGTTGAGTGGCTTGCTCTAAACTCAAACTGATGATTAGGAATTAGATTTTTCTCCTCTATAATCGGTTTTGTCTCTTCAAGAGTAATTTTTCGTATAATTTAGGTAATAAGACAGGTATAAGACAGGTAATAGTGAAATAAGCCTATATGAAGAAGCTTTTTGTGGAGGTTTTCCTGGTTTTAGTGTCATTATAATTTCTGCCACCTTCCATAACTTTGGTACGTACCTCAGCCTAAAGGAAGCGTTTATAAGATATGTTAATTTTATTATAGCTTTCCTTGGAAGTTGCTTTAATACTTAAAAAAAAATTCTGTGAGTGTTTTAAAATGTATTTGTACGCCATTTTTTAATGTTCAAATTGTTTTTAGTTTACTCCTGAGGAAGCTTTTAAATAAATGGCGAAATATTGAGTAATTTAGAAAAAAGAAAGATTTTTATTACAGACCACTTTACCCGATAATTTGAACGTATATATATATATATATATATATATATATAAATATATATAAATATATATGTCTCTCTCTCTTTGTCGACCGTTTTCCATCCACTCCTGAATGTAGGTCTCTCCCAATTGCGTCATTCTAATCCACTGTTTGCCTGCCACTGCTCTTATGTCATCTACCCATCTTTTTAAGGTCTTCTTATGCTTCTTGTTGTCGTCCTTGGTCTCCATTCTAGAATTCTTTGTGTCCACCTGTTATCATTATATCGGGATACGTGACCTGCCCAGCGCCATTTCACTTTGGTAATTTCTTCCACAATATCCCTAATCTTCAATCTACGTCTTATCTCGGTGTTTCTAATCTTGTCTCTCAGTGATATTCCAAGCATGATTCGTTTATTGTTCTTTGCGTTGTTTCTAATTTTAATTAGATAACTAATAATATCAGATTTTTTGGTAAGGGCTACTGTCTCCAAGCCGTAGGTACAAACTGGTAGTATGCATGTGTTATACACTTTTTTCTTTAAGTTTACAGGAATGGAGGTATTTTTCAAGATATATGCTAGTTTGCCGAAAGCGCCCCATGCCAGTTGTGTTCTTCTTTTAATTTCAGCATCTTGATTTGGTTTTCCTAGTTTGATGACATGACATAGATATACAGAATATTCAACATTTTCTATGGTATGATTTTGTATTGTTATATTTGTCTGGTCTCGGCTCAGTATTTTTGTTTTACTGTAGTTCATTTTTAAGCCTACCGCTCCTGAAACTACATTTAATTGTTGTAACATATCATTTAGTTCTTGGATGTTATCGGCTATTAAAACTATGTCATCTGCGAATCTTAAGTGGTTTAAGTATCTGTCGACGTTGATACCCTTATTGTTCCATTCTAGTTTCTTAAAAATGTCTTCTAAAGCAAGGATAAATCGTTTGGGAGAGATGGTGGCTCCTTGTTTCGTCCAGCTTTATTGCATGGGGGCATTTTTATATATGTTTTTAATGATGTTGGTGTATCTTGAATCTATAGGTGCATTTACTAGAGATTCAAGTACTGCCTATAATTCGATGGAATCGAATGCTTTATGGAAATCGACGAACGCCAAATAAATTGGAACATTATACTCGGTGCATTTTTCTATCAGTGTTCTTACCGTGTGCAAGTGGTCTATGGTACTAAAATGTTTTCTCAATTCAGCCTGCTCGATAAGCTGAAAGAAATCAAGCTTAGGTGTTAGGTAGTTGGTTATGATTTTAGTTAGTTATTCATACAGATGTAATAGCAAGGATATTGGTCGGTAATTCTCAATGTTTGCTTTATCTCCTTTCTTGAATAGTAGATTGGCTTCGGAGTTGTACCATTTTTAAGGAATCTTCCCTTTATCTTTATACTTTATTAAATAAAATATTTAATACCTGTTCCATTTTTCTGCCACCAATTTTCAACATTTCAACTGTAATTTTATCCTCTCCCAGACATTTATTCGTTTTTACGTTGTGGTTGTGTTTTACCGAGTATAATTTAGTGTAGAATTTTTCAATGGCCTCGCTTATTCCCTTTCTGTCTCGGACGGTGACTTTTTTCTCATTTTTTATTTCTATGATTTTTGTTATGCCGCTTAAGAATATATCGCTCATCCGGAAGAAAAGTGACATAACTCAAAAAATGCAGAATTCCAGTTATCTTGTTAAATCGACTCCAAATATACTCCCTATACTTTTACCAGGAAAAATGTCACATAGATATCTACTATCAACTTCAGTGTCATTATTCCTTTGGTGGTAAAATGAATACTTTTATTCCGGAAGACTGACACTTTTCAGTTGGGTTCTGACGTCGTATGGATTTTTATCAAGAAAACCGTTGTATTTTAAGAAGAGTCCTAGTATCTTTCGGCGTTTCGGCGGAAAAATGAGATATTTAGATTTATGTCGTTTTTCTTGAAAAGGTGAGTAGGTCTCTTATTACATTTTTAATAAAATATAGTCATATTTTGAGTTATGTAATTATTCCTGAAGTATTTGATAAAATATATTTTACGTTTTTGTTTTTTTCCACATGTGTCATTGTTTTTAAAAAAATAGAGTTACTATTTATCGTCATTGTTGAAATATTTAAAGAAATTATTTTTTTCTCGTATATTCATCTACTTTTTTGTAAATAACTGAACATTTTAATAATTAGTGATGGACAGAAGCGCCTACGTAATTTAGGAGAATCCCATGTATCTTCCTCTTCTAAAAAAAGTTATTGGAACTAAAAAGTTGTTACCGCCATTTATGGATAAATGCAAATTAAAATGTTTTCAACGTTTTTGTCTTGTTTCTGAGGCGTATGTCATTATTGGTCTTACAGTGGCTTTATAAATTCTAGACTTCATCTCAGTGTCTGTGTCTGTTTCGCCGTATAGTGGTATTAAAGCATCCTGCCAGTCTATTTGCTTTTTGTACTTGATCTCTCACTTCTTTGTCTAAATCTCCATAGCTAGACAGTGTAATTCACAGGTATTTTATTTCCATTACTGACTACTATTGTTCTTTGCTGACTACTAGTGTTTTAGTTTTCTGAGATAAGATAGTTATATTAAATATTTTTGCTCTTATGTTAAATCTGTGGACCAGTCTTTGCAGAATATCTTCATCTTGGGCTATCAGTATTGCGTCGTCTGCGTAACAGTATTTGGATTTCTTTGTTTCACATTCTGTATCTCTTCCTTTGTTAACGTATTTGATAATTTCATCCATGATCAAATTGAAGAACATGGGGCTCAATGAATCCCCTTGTCTTATTCCGCTGCCTATTTCTATAGGTTCTGTAAGTTGTCCATCTATTCTGACTTCCATTTTGTTGTTTTGGTAGATGTTATCGATAGTTTTTATAATATTTGGGGGAACTTCTCTATTATACAGAAGATGGATAACATCTTTGAGTCTTACTCTGTCAAACGCTTTCTTTAGGTCAAACAAACACAGAATGCTGGTCTATTATACTCTAGTGATTTTTCAGTCATCATCATCATATAACGGGGGTCCTACGGCGATTGCCGCTTCCCACATTTCAGCCTTCATCTTTTCCTATCTCTCCAATCTCCCTCTTCTAAGCCTCTAGATTGCATTGTTTTTGTAATTTCTCTTCTCCAGGAATTTGGTGGTCTTCCCCTTTTCCTTCTTTCTGGCGGAACATACATTAAGGCTTTCTTTGGCCACCGCTCCTCCTCCATTCTCATCACGTGACCATACCATTGTAATTGCCTTCCTTGTATTCTATCTGAAAGAGCATCTCTAATTTCTGTACGGTTTCGTATTTCCTCATTTCTGATTCTTTCCATTCTCGATACCCGACATGACCTTCTAAGATAATCCATTTCCACAACGTCTACTTTTTCTCGTTCATTCTTTGTCATCGTCCAACATTCAGCACCATATGTGGTAATTGGTTCTACAATTGCTCTGTATACGCGAAGTTTGGTATGCATCTTTATTTTATTAGACCACAGTAATGAATTCAGTATTCGTATGCATTTTTTCCCTTGGGTTATTCGGTTTTGTACATCTATCTTAACTCTGCCATCTGCTGATATGATGCTTGCTAGATATTTATACTGGTTGCAGCCTTTTATGACTGCGTTTTCAAGCCTCAGATCTGTGGTATTTCCTCCAATTTTTAAATATCCTGTTTTGCTTATGTTTACAGTAAGCCTCCATTTGGCATATTTCTCAAATTATTTTCGATTCATATAATTTATATCTTCCTCATCGGTTGCAACCACCACCTGATCATCTGCAATTGTGCACCTTGATCTGAAAATCTACATTTATTTCTCAAATTCCTCAATGTTTCTTGGACGTATATTTTAAAGAGTGCCGGTGACAAACAGCATCCTTGCTTTAGGCCTTTAGTGACTTTAAATTTATTTGAGGTTCTGGTTCCAATTTTTACACAACTAACTGCATTTTCGTACAATTTATATATCGTTCGGATATACGTCGAATCCAATCCGGATCTTTCGAGGACCTCAAACATTTTCTTTAACGGGACACTATCATATGCTTTCTCAAGGTCTATAAATACCAAATGGGTCTCTCTACTTCTTTCGACACGCTTTTTAATTATTTGTCGTAGGATAAATACATTATCAAGGCAGAATCTCCCGGTACGAAAGCCGCTTTGTTCAGTAATTTGCTTTTTGCAATTAATAATTTGCTGATTTTTCAGTAATTTGCTTTATAACGAATATTGCATCTATATATGATCTTCCACTACCAAAAACCCTGTTGTTCATCTGATAAACGTATCCTCTGATTTATTAGCACTTGTAAAATTTTAGTTGTAAGTTTTAGCGTAGTATTTAACAAGTTTATACCTCTGTAGTTTTCTGGGTGTCATTTATCTTCTTTTTTGGATAGTAGAATTAGTTCGCTCGTTCTCCATTTATTCGGTATTTTGTTGTGCTTTATAATTTTATTAATTAATGTTGTTAATTGTTCTGTCATTGCTGCTCCACAATATTTCAGTAACTCGTTTGGTATCCCGGCTTTACCTGCTGCTTTTCTGTTCTTTAGGTTTTCAAGTATTTTGCGAACTTCCTGTACATTTATAATAAGTTCTTCAGTTCATTAAGTTCTTTATTTGTGGTAATTTCTGGTGTTTCCGGTTCTAGTGACGTGTGTTCTTCCTCTGCATATAACTTTTTTAGGTTGTCAATCCACGTATCCTTTTGTATGTGTTTTGGTTCTATTAGTTCCTTTACCTCCGTTCTTTAAAAGATGAAATATTTGTGATCAGAAAATAGCACCTGGGCTAGTATCAAGAGACAGTAGCATCTGGGAGCATTTTACTTATCATATTGTGAAATACATGTAAAGAGGTAGTATATATTATGAATTAGTTACGATTAAGTTATATTCTTAAATAATTGATGAGACGGTCTTCTCTTTTAACAAACACCGAGCTCGTATGATTCGACTATGAACACTTCCTGTATAAGATAGTTAAATCTATTACTTACTTAATCTCTTAAACTACTTTATGAATAGAGAATAATATTATAAAGTTAATGTTAGGTGGTTCTATAAAGAAACATGCTTACTGTAAAGGAGATAAATGACGTAAAAATCTATGCTACACTTACCTCGTGAGCACTTCTAAAATTGAAATCAAGTAAATTTCCAGCGTTTAAAGTTACTGGTCTGCGACTAATACAGGTAACCATATTTATGAATGGTTTTTTAATATCAACGGAATGTTCATACCAGTTGCTAGAATATACAAAATCTTCCATCTTTTCTGCCTAAAATTTAAAATATTACTACTATAAGACAGACTGTTAAAAAACAGCGAAAATTGCTAGCATATGTTAAAGGTGGGGAAAAGGAAGCTACAGTTCCATAAAGGACACATGGGTTGTCATTTGCGCGTAAGTGTTGGATATAACCTTTATTGTTTTTTTTTTCGGAAACGTATGATGGAATTTTGTCATTGAAAGATAATAAACTCTGGTCAGAATAGTGTTCCCAGTTATTTTCTAAAAAGATGTATTCACACTATTTGTGTTCAGTATTGTTTTTTATTAACAAAATAAGGCCAAATCATTACAAGAAGTAACACAAATGGCAAAAAACGGAAAATAATGAAGAACATTCATCAGAAGCTGGAATCAGCTCCCTCGACAACTAACAGAAGAAGGGGAACGAATATTTATGTATGTGTATGTTTATTATTTTTTATTTCAACAAATTTGGAAAATAGCTTCTTTACGCCTATTTGTAAGAAATGATGCAGAGAGGCTGTGAAGAATTACCGACCTGTGGTTATGCTGTCTTCTATTCTTAAGTTGTTTAAGTTCCTTCTGTTTAAACCATTGACTAGGTATTGTAATTCTCTCTTGATTACCCAACAACATGAATTCAGGAGTAGAAAATTCACCTTGGCTAATATGATCATATACCAATGTAACATTGTTTCAGCTTTTAAAAAGAGGTTCACGTGGATACCATATATACTGATGTTTTAAAGGCCTTTGATAAGGTGAAACATAATCTTTTATTTCATATACTTTAAATGTATCCTTCTTATTCAAATGGGTTGCTGGTTATCTGAGTATATGTGTTATATCTGTTTCCTCTAGTGTCCCTCAAGGGTCTCATTTGGGACCTTTACTGTTTAACCTATTCATTAATGATATACCTTTAATATTTAAGCATGTCAAATTTTTACTTTTTGCTAATAATTTCAAACTTTATTTTGTTGTTAGTAGTATAGTATGCTAAAGGTTGTACTATATCTAAAAGGAAATTTCAACATTTCAAGTACATTTCTTTGTGTATTTTTGGGACTCCGTCTGGGTTCGCTGGTCTGCTATAGTTGGGGTGTTTTGAAAAACCTTGGGGGTAGGTCTGGTTGACACGACAAGTGCGCAGAGACTGAAGGCAGCCATATATTTATTTTCCTTGAGAATACCCAGTCGCTTTGGGACTGCCGGTACAACAGGCGTGTTCTATAGCGCGTTTCGCAATTACTTTGCAGTAGCAGCAGCATAGGGCTATGTAAATCTTATGGAAACTTGGAACTCAGTGTTGCTGGTTGTAAGTAGGCGGAAACACTGAGAACATTCATAACATTGAATAACATACCTTCTACGTTGTCTACTGTTGTAGTTCCAGAAAATAAGGATGAGAATTTACCCCATTTTTTAAGAAAAATGCTCTATAAATTGATGAAGAATATGGGATTTGTGTTTGCAAAAAAAAGTAGGAACTCAATCTTAATAGAAAAACTTAAGATTATATGCTGGCGCCAACAATATTTTTATCAAATTTGCAGCTGCCGCGAAGAGAATTACAACATAGTTTATATTGACAAATCTTTGGTGAGTATTTAACACAGCTTTAGTAGCATTGATATTGAAAAACAGAACAATGTTAAATTGTTACGACTACCCCCATATGACTGCGAATTAAATCCAATTAAACTGGCATGGAGTGAAACAAAAAGTTTAACTTTAAAGATGCTGAAGAAAGTAACTTAATCCGTGAAGGTTATAATCAGGTTACTTCAACAAAGTGGAACAACTACGTGAATCACGCCATTAAAGTAGAACAAAGTGTGCGGAAAATCTATAATTTAATGAAAAAAGCTATTTTTGGTAATTTTTGAAGTTTATATCGTTGTAATAATGACATTAAATTTATTCTCATTACCAACAGCAACAATAATTGTTGATTATGTGTTATTATTTGTCCTATGAAAACTGGCTTCCTTAGACCGCTACTACTGTTATACACCAATTGTATTCCTTTACATAATCCGAATGTAAGTATGACTAAAAGACACACGATGTAAATATTAAATTGGGAGATTTAAACACTAAAGTGTGCCAAGGAGACGTGGAGAATTCTGTGGGGCGATATGGACTCGGAGTGAGGAATGAACGTGGCGATCGGCTGGTTGATTTATATATTAATAAGAAACTCATGATTGCAAATACCTTGTTCAAACTTCTTAAACGTAGATTATACACATGGAGTCACCAACTGACAGTAACAACAAAATAGTCAGAAATCAAATAGATTATATTATCGTCAACAGAAGATATAGAAATTCTATATCATTCAAAACTTATCCAGGAGCGGACATATCCTCCGATCACAATCCGGTTGTTTCGTCGATAAGAGTGAAACTATATATTGTAAAGCACCCTAGCTCCAAGAAAATCATGGATATAAGGCGAATAAAAGAAGACAGCACATATGCGGAAACGAAATTTAAAATAAATGAGAAATTAAGGAAAGTCAAAGAAAATAATTCTGAAACTCTAACTATTGACCAAAAATGGGGAAAAACTCAACATGCAACAGTGTCAGTTATAAAAGAAATCCTCAAACCACTTGGGGAGAAAACAAAACCTTGGATGTCAGAAGACATTCTTAAATTTATGGAAAAACGAAGAAAACATAAACCAAAAGACATGAAGAAATACAAAGAAATTCAGAAAAACATGATACATGAACAAAAGAACGATAGCTTTAATTTACCCAAAAAAATCAAAGAAATAATGACAGGTTTTAGAAAAAGCACAAGAATGTGTATCTTAAAAAATGATTAAGGACACATTAAGGATATATTACTAATATAAAGAAAAGATTGTGTCATTGGACCAATTACATCCAAAGGCTACTTAATGATAAAAAAGAGAAGAAATATTATTAGAAACCATAAAGGATACCGGACCACCAATATTACGGGAAAAAGTCATCTATGCTATCAAAAACACAAAATAATACACAGCACAATTGTTAAAACTCTTGATGAAATTAGTGACACACAATTTGGCTTTAGAAATGGCATCAGCACATGAGATGCTTTGTTCGGCTTGAATGTGCTGTCCCAGAGATGCATGGATATGAATCAGGACATGTACTTTCTTTGAAGTAAGGTTTCTTGAAGAAAGTTTCTTTGTTGTGCAGATATAAGGTTAGGACTACGCCGAAGAATGCTTCGCTGTTACGTATTAACTACTCTTCTTTATGGCTTGGAAGCATAAAAATTAAAACAAGTGCATCTGAATAAGTAGACCGCCTTTGAATTTTGGTGTTATAGAAGAATCCTACAAATATCATGGACTAAAAAATGTCAAACGCAGAAGTTACTAGAAGAATACGAAATTAAGCTTAAATAATATTGAATAAAAAAAGAAGAAAACTTGAGTACTTAGGCCATGTTATGAGAGGGTAAAAATATTCATTATTGCAGCTCATTATGCAAGTCAAAATTCGAGGAAAGCGAAATGTGGAAAGACGAAGAATATCGTGGCTTAAGAACTTGAGGAAATGATTTGAATGCAGTAATGCAGAACTATTTAAAGCGATACTCAACAGGATCCCCATAGCCATGATGATTTCCAACCTTCGATAGAGGATGGAACTTAAGGAAGAAGAGAAAACAATATGGTTATACAGTTTACTTTAATCGCTATCAATATTCACTTTATCTTTCCTCGTTAGAGGTCGCTAAGTGCATACTGTGGTAATTATTTTGCTATAATTGCCAAACTACCGGTTCGTTTTAAACAAGGACTCGAACTAAATCTGTACCTTGTTTAATGACAGAGTAGAGGTTACTCAGAGAACGGTACTAGGCTCGGACTTCAGTCTGGTAGAGGTGGCTTGGTCGGGGTTCTCTTTGCAGGTCATTGCTGGCATTGCAGGCCATGCTATTATTAGTTTATTCGGCTGGATTCAAAATAAATAATCCATAAATAAATTAAAGGCGCTGAACTGGAATCATAAATAAATTTCTAACGATTTAGGTTGCACCATAGCAAAGATAAGTTTTGAATCATAAAAACCTCGGTAAATCACAATTGCAGAATTGGTATTGTACTTACAGTCGGCGACAGGTAGTCACAGGTAATGGCGTTATTTCATAGAATGGTCGTCGATAAAGACACTTGACAGGTTGTATCCGCGACAGGTGTATTAGTACGTCTCCAACAGCGTAGATGATTTAATTAAGGTAACGAATTACTATGGATTAATCAGCACATCAATCATCAAATTAATGTAGGTACAGGTAATACATCAGATCAATCCTTACAATAGACTAGACTGGAATAGAATAGACTAAACTAAATAAATGGAGAAAGAAAGCGGCAAACAGATTTGAGTGTCATCCAATTTGAAGACGTCTGTATGACAAAAGAGAAAATATTTAATGTAGGAAACACTGTATGAAGATAGACAGATAATGGTGAATTGAAATTACACTTACCGCCGTTTGATGAATACAACCCCATGCAACCGGAACCCCGAAAATAAACTCGATTTTTGATATTCAGACCAGCTAGGGATAAAAAAAGAGTGGGAGTCAAGAGTGCCCCGCGAAAATGGTACTTAATTGACTGGTGTGGTCTTATTTCTATATGTTCTACTTTCTCTCGACAGGAAAGATTATTTCATAGAAGACCAACATCTCAGCGTTTTTTAGAAAGTAAGCTGGGTTGTTCGACAATAGAAACTAACTTCTTTGTTAAGAGGAAGGGTTTTTATTTAACTAACGAAAAATAAAAAGGGCAAGGAACATATTGTAAGCTATTTCGTGAGCTATTTCAATATTGCGGCGTCTGCGTAACAGAATATTTTTATTTCTTTGTTTTCCATTCTGTATCCTCTTTGTTAATGCTTTTGATGATTTCATCCATAATCAAATTAAAGAGCATGGGGCTCAATGAATCCCCTCGTCTTATTCCGCTGCCTATTTCTATAGGTTCTGTAAGTTGTCCATCTATTCTAACTTCCATTTTGTTCTTTTGGTAGATGTTTTCGATAGTTTTTATAATATTTAGGGTAATTTCTCTATTATACAGAAGACGGATTACATCTTTGAGTCTTACACTGTTCCCTGTTGTTTATCTGCAAAATCTTATCCTCTGATTTATTAGCATTTAGTAAAATTTTAGTTGTAAGTTTAGCGTAGTATTTTACAAGCTTGAACCTCTATATTTTTCTGGCTGTTTTTTATCTCCTTTTTTGAAAAGTAGAATTAGTTCGTTAGTTCTCTTCATTTTTTTTTATTTATTTGTGTTTTATAATTTTATTAATTAATGTTTTTAATTATACTGTGTTATGTTTAGTCTCTATTACTATATGGCCATGAGACCTGGACATTTAAACAGTATGACGTCAACAAATTAAATTCATTTGAAATGTGGATGTACCTCCGAATGCTAAAAATAAGCTGGACCAGCAGAACTACGAATGAAGAAGTACTGAGAGCAATGAAAACACGCCCTCATCTGGTCAATACTATCAAAATTAGAAAGACGTCATATCTATGACACATAATGCGCCGTAGGGAATTTGAGCAGCTCCAGGTAATATTAAAAGGCAAGATTGAAGGTAAAGAGACATGGGACGAAAGAAAAAATCTTGACTACAAAACATCAGAGATTGGACCAACACAAGAGGAAACGAATTAATTCATCAACCCCAGAACAGAAAAAATTTGCCATATTGATCGCCTTCCTCAACAGAGAAGGCACTTAGGAGGAGGAGGAATTGTGCTGTCATTGCTGCTCCACAATCTTTCAGTAATTCGTTTGGTATCCCGTCTTTACCTGTTGCTTTTCTGTTCTTCGGGTTTTCAAGTATTCTGCGAACTTCCTGTACATTTGTATTAAGTTTTTCATTTGTGGTAATTTCTGGTATTTTCGGTTCTAACGTCGTTTTTTTCCTCTCCATGAAGCTTTTTTAGTCAATCCACGTATTCTTTATTATGTGTTTTGGTTCTATTAGTAACTTTACCTCCGTTCTTTGACCTCTTATGAAGCGCCACATTTCCTTTTGCAGACTGTTTCTTTTTCCTTAAGGAGGATAATATCAAAAAATACCTCAAAACGCTATGCTGGCAGTATTTTCGTACTTCAACATCACATTTAGCAGGTGTTGTTTGGTTTTTTTTCGCGCATTTTGTTCGCATATAGAGCACTACGTATCTCAAAAACAAAAACTATCGTTGTAAATATTAATAAATTTAGAAAATTCTTCACTGTTCATTACGGAAGGCATGCAGTAGGTATCCAAGGTCAAGCGGTGACTGAGGAAAGTTTTGATCCGAATTCCGACCTCTCCATTCATGTCCCTACTCTGTCGCCAGTGCTCTAGATATTATGACTTGTACAACCAAATTTCCAACAATCCACCAAGCCAACGTACGGTACCCCACTTAATCCAAATTTGGAGGTTTGACCACAAGTTGGACTAAATACTGGAATTTGAATGCTCCGCTTTACAAACTACCAACGCTGATAGTAAGCTTGGACAAAAAAGAAAGGTTCAGCAACAGCAAGACGACTAGTTCTTGTAAACAATACCATTGCCAAAACAGCCTCGGATCTAGACTGAAAATCAAATACGAATGACGCAAAGAAAACGAATAATTATTTTAGGCTTTTAGAAAGTATAGAAAATATCCCAAAATATAAATAATGAGATTTTTCACAAGATTATAGATCGTACAAATACCTGGTAATAAAATGTATCTATAATGGAAGACTAGATGGAGTTATTAGTCAGAAAATTATTCAAGGAAGAAAATCAATAGCACTGTTGAAGGAAGTAATATGGAAAAAATATTAGTATAGAAAACAAAACCAGAATATATAACACTAAAATTAAAGAAGCAGAGTAGACACACACTATAGAAATGGAGGCTCAGAAAAAGATGCTTGGAGTCATAGTGAGAGATTGAGATCAAAAATCTGAAGTCTTGTTATAACTCTGGCTTCTTTGATTTTCTGTTCCCAATATGTTTTATAAATAATAGATTACTGGTTTCTAATTATTATCTAACTTGCCTACAATACCCCTTTTATATACTTACCTCGTTTGTCAATAATTGACCTGGTATAATATAAAACAAAAAAAATTCATATGCAGCTTCTATTAAATACGTCAACCTTTCCAAAAAATCACCTTCAGTAGCACTAAAAAATTACCATTAGTTAGAACCAAATTGTTTTCAAATATCAAACAAAAAATGATATAGATAAAGCTAAACGCTTCAAAAATTGTAATCTAGAGAACTTTAAAATTATATTGTCAGTATTATTGAGGCCCATTTATGTAATGACTTTGTTGAAGGATAATTCATTTGATTAAATATGAAAATAACATTAAAAATAACATTAATCATTTAAGAAAACTTCTAGCGGGAGTTCGGCCCTGATAGCGATCAAATCTACCACGTTATCAGCTGTCCCGAAATATAGTCATTTTAAATAGTAAAAACAAACCATAATTTAATATTTTATGCCTCTACTACAAATTTAAGTGCATTAGTTAGTGTTGACAATATTATCTCAAGTGAGTAGCACTTATTTTCGTATTATTTTTGTAACAACAACAAAATAGCTTTTAAATAATACCTACGTAAAGAGATAACAAAAATTCCAGTTAAGTCTTGACCAGTTTTTTGGACCGGCCACAAGATCGGCTTAACTTGTGATCAAGAAAATTAATAAAATGACTTCATACAACAATAATACTACTCACAACTCCACTAAACACAGTTACTCAGATGTCGTAAATTATTTTAAACATCCAATAAAGCAACAAGCAATAGTCATTTCCAGTATTAAACGTACAAAAGTCCATGATTACGTCGTAGCTGTTGGATCACTAGTGGGTCCAATTAATGTACTTTTTGCCTCCAGAATTGCTAACAATACGATATGCATATACCTGTTTTTAAAAAACACTGTTGATGCTCTTCTTCATTCTTATAAATATATCGAAATAAATGGATGTCAAGTCGAAGTAAGAAGAATAATTTGTCTAGCCCAGAGACTTCTAATTTCTAATGTCCTACAATCCCGAACGAAATAATTGAACAAGAATTACAAAAACTTGGTATTCACACTGTATCCAAAATGACTTTTCTTCAAGTAGATATGTCTGAAATTGAGTCTGTTCTGAGCTTTAGAAGGCAATCATTCATTACACCCCTGAAAAATACGTCTATCCCTGACTCTTTTACCATAACTCATGATAATACTTCCTACCGGGTATTTCTCTTTATAGACGAATTCAATTGCTCCAAATGTATAACCATTGGTCATCAAGAATCAGAATGCGCTCACATTTCAAACCAAACTAATTCAACTACCCTCTTAGATTCAACCCAAACCACATCATCATTATCTAAACCACATGAACCTAATGATACCCCTTCAACTCCCCTCTCAGATACAACTCAAACCACATCGTCATTATCTAAACCTAATGAACCTAATAATAAAATATATCCATCTCCAAAACCACAGCACCAGCTGTAAATAACACTGAAAATACGACGACACCAGAAACACCAATAACCTTAAATAATGCCAATAATGTCAATTCTAAACAGATAAAAAGACATAACATCTCATCTCCTGAAATTAACGAAAACAACACAAAACCGACTCATCCATTTTTAATAACCCTAAACAATATAAACCAAAAAAGAAACCCAAAACCTCTTCCAAAACCCCCCCCGAAAATGTCATTCACTTCCTAGAATCCATCAAAGCCAAAATCGAAAATAGATCACCTCTATTTATACTAAATTTCAATGAAATATGTGATTTTATGAAAAATGTTTTAAAAAACTCTCATAACCCTGAATTAACTTCTAAAGATTACTCCAATGAACCAGAGGAACTAATTCAGATCCTTAATTTTGTTTATTGTTACACACAAAATTCTAGGTTAAGAAATAATATCAACCGACTAGAGAAAAAAATAAACCCTAACCCTTCTTCAGCTGACGAAACTGACGAATCATCACTAGTTAAAGTATAATCAAGGGATGATTTTCATTAAACACTACTCCGAAGAAATATCTCATTACCCTAATCATCTCCAAATTTTCAGTGATGACTCTAAAGCTCATGACGGACATCATCACTGACTCATTAAACGCCCTTTTAGGTGTAAAACAAATATACCCTACAAATCCAATATTTTAGGCTATAAAAATGAGATAAACATAATTTAATCAACTCGAAAAGAAGTAGCATTTATCTGGGTACCGTCGCATGTAGGAATAGCTGGAAATGAGAAAGTGGGCAACCTAGAAAACACAAGTCGAATAAACTCACAATACACAACCAAATCAAGAAATTACCCATACTCCAATTTTAAAAACCTAATTAAAGACCACTGTATGAACATACGGCAAGACTACTGGAAAGATTCAGGAACCAAACTATATGAGATTTATTCCCTTGTGAAGACCATCTCGAATAATCCATCCAATAGAAGGGACCAAGTAATAACTAACCGACTAAGAATTGGACACACTGCACTGACCCATAAATTCTTAAGCAACAAAGAATCTTCTCCAACCTGCAGAAACTGTTCTCTCCCATTGACGGTGAAGCATATTCTGATTGACTGTCAGTATCACGAAGAAATAAGAAGAAATATGGAATCTTAGATGACATCAAAACCACTTTAACCATAAACACTGACCATGTAATAAATTATTTAAAAGATTTACGTTTATATACATATATTTAATGTAAATAAAATAAACTCTTGTGTACGTTACTCCACTAATAACCCTGCGAGGTTGATGTGGATTATGTCTTTTTTCTAAATAAAAAAAAACTTCTAGCGGTTTAATTTTTTTGTTATGACACATCTTAAACATGCTTTCTTTAGACTGAGGTACGAACCAAAGGTATGTAAGGTGGCAAAAATCATCATTATACTAAAACCATTAAAATCTTTACAAGAAACTTCTGCATAGAGGAATATGTCAGTATTGCTAATAATCATGTCGAAATTATTGAAAAATTACTCCTGAAGACACTAAACCTCACTATAGAAGAAGGTTAATTTTCTAATCATCATGAATGTTAGGGTAATAAGTCTTCTACTCATAATCCGTAATAGGTTTTATACAAGTTGAAAAAAGAATAGGAATAGCCCTCAAGCAACTAAGGCTAAAATACATAATGTAATACATTATCGATAAGAATTGTACTGATACGTAAGTATTTTCATTTATTTATTTTATATTATTTTTTTAAAAATTATTCATACGGTTCATCAGAGTGGAGCTGGTCCACAATATCTAATTTAAATTTAAAACACACCTACGTACTTCTACTTTATTTTTTCTATAAGTTGTCATTATTGACTGAATATTGATTAAGTCCTCTGTAGTACTCAAATAATTGTTTGTTTTGTCATATACACATTCGTTTATATACACTATGTATCTTAGCTTTAGTTTCTTGGGGGCCTGAAGATGCTGTAAAAGTTTGTAAACAGCGAAACCGGTAGCCCGGTCTTTTTCAACTTTAATAAAAACCTATAACGGATTGTGAGTAGAACACCTATTTCTTTTTACATTTATGAATATGTGCTTACACCAGTAATACTTTTATCATTTTATAATCATCAGTTAGGTTTGGGAAAAGCCAGTCAACATGGATCAGGTACATAAAATATCAAATATGGTAGAAAAATCTCTAGAAGGGGAAAATTTTTATTTTGTAAATTTTTTCGATATCTCTCAAAAACTAAAAAGAGAAAAGGGAGAATAACCCAAATTAAAAAGAAAGTTATTTTTACATGTATATATTAGATTTACATCAAATATGTCAAATAGACAATTTTATTTTGTTATCAAATTCATGAAAAAACCGTTTACCTGTTTTCTTCATAGTTTATATAAACAAAATATAAGCGATAACGGTAGTTATTGCCTTTCGCATCAGGTTTTTAATAACCTCTGGGGAATTTGGTAGAAAGCTAATTATCGCTATTTTGTTTATCGAACATAAAATTGAAAAGTACAGTCAATTTTGAGAAATTACGAGGTTTGGTTTTGTTATTGAAATACAAAATAGCATTGGTTAAAGAGAGCGTGAAAGGAGATTTTTGATGTTAGATGAATTTTGGAAGAAGGAAAAGGTAGTTAGTTATCTGTTGCTGATCTTAGAAGACAAAATCCTAAGAAGTGATTTAGTGCAGGTAATTGTGAACGGTTAAGAAAGTAATTTGTGAATAAGAGTTAGAAGGTGGTAGCAGTATTGGTATATGAATGCTGATTAAGAGAAGTTGCAGTTGAAGTTTTTTTCGGTATTTCTTGTAAGTAAAAACCGGTTATTATTCATTGGGAGAATCATAGACGAGGAAATTTCTGGCAGCTAAAAGAGATCGAAAGATTCCGTGTAAGCAGGCGAAAGGAAGTAGTTTCGCTAAAGGATTTTTAATGAACTAGTTGGCATGAACAATGTCTCTTGAACTATATGATTGGGAAGGACATCAAACTCCTAGACAACGCATATCAGATAAGAAGACTTCAGTTAGTCTGGTGAGTGAAATGATACGTTAAAAAGCAGAGCAAGGTGCGGCTTAAGTGTAAACGATAGTTATTAGTATTATTAAGCTTATAACTTAAGGATTGTTGGTGAATATAACCTAAGATCAGTCTCCAGTGATATTAAATAAGGATAGAACTAACTTACTTATTTTATTGATAGGGGCATAATGGGCAGATAGCAATAACCATAAGAGCGTTTTCCAAACCATTCTCTCAGGTTTTTGAGCCATGAAATTCGTCCTCTTCTGATGATTCTTCTGCCATCTATCTTTCCTTGCATTCTGAGTCGCAGGATGCCATACTTCTCGCCCCGCATCACATGTTCGAGATACTGTAGCTTTCTTTCTTTAATTGTAAGTTCAACTTCCTTCTCTTTACCTATTCTTCTCAGTACTTAATTGTTCGTAACTCTATCTACCCAGGAAACCCGCATAATTCTTCTATAGGTCCCCATTTCAAAGGCGTTAAGTCGTCTCATTGTGTCTAGATTTAACGTCCATAATTCCATTCCATAGTATAGTACACTGTATACGTAACATTTTGTTAGGTTTACTTTAAGAGCTAATGTTAAATCTTTGCCACATAGGACCTTTTTCATTTTCATAAAATTAGAACGTGCTTTTTCGATTCTAACTTTGATTTCTACAGCGTAGTCATTATTTTCTGTTATAAGTGTTCCTAGGTAAGTGTACTTTTTTACTCTTTCGATCTGCTGGCCTTCTACTATTAAGATTTCGTTAGTATTATGGTTGTTTTTACAAATTTTCTTAAACTTCGTCTTTTTGATATTGAGCGAGAGTCCGTACTCCCTACTACACATTACTATTTTACTTATGAGTCTTTCCAGGTCTTTTAAACTATCGGCTATTATTACTGTATCATCTGCATATCTGATGTTGTTAACTAAGACTCCATTTACTCTTATGCCGACTGTTTCATCTTTCAGAGTTTCTCGAATTACCTCTTCGGAATAAGCGTTAAATAATAGAGGTGATAGTATGTAGCCTTGCCTGACTCCTCTCTTTATTTCCATTTCTTCAGATGTCTCTTTTTCATTTCGTGCTATTGCTTGCTGATTGTAATAAAGGTTTGTCATTAGCCTTAAATCTCTTTCATCTAGGTTTTTATTTTTTAGAATTTTCATGAGTCGGTCATGTTTTACTTTATCAAACGCTTTATTGTAGTCTATAAGCAAGTAAAGAGGGCGGTTAACATCTAAACACCTCTGCGTCAGCACGTTGAAGGAGAATAGTGCCTCTCTGGTACCCATACCATTGCAGAACCTATATTATGTGTCACTAATGTCCAGCTCCAGTTTAGTGTGAATTCTGACGTGGATAATTTTCAACAGAATTTTCAAGGTATGTGACATTAAGGTTATGGTTCGATAGTCACTTACCAATACAACGTGCAAAATCTTAGGAAAAATGGTGAATTATAGACTAAGATGGGTTTATAAGGTTAAAAGATCTGGAGTCCGAAATACATGAATCATTTGCAATTTTACAGGAATTTCTGGCTATCTTTTTCGATATAACAAAAGTGTTTGACATGGCTTGGAGATACGACATTCTTAACACACTTAGTCATCGAGGTGTCAAAGGTAACGTGCTATATTTTATTCATAATTTTCCTAACAAGAGACAATTTAAAGTTAAGATAAATGGTACAATATCCAGCTCTAAAGATCAAACAAATGGAACACTTCAAGGATCCGTTATTAGTTCAACACTATTTTTAGTAGCGTTAAACAAAATCTTAGAAAACTTTCCAAAACTTGTTAAGGCGAGATTATATGCTGCTGATTTGGTTATATATTAAAGAGGAAAAAATATTCTTTCTATACAGAAAAACTTACAATGTGTAATAAATCACCTTGAAAACTGGTCAAAAGCTATGGGATTGCAATTTTCTGCAACCAAAACCAAATGTATTTTATGAAATGAAAAAGACAAAAAAGATTTAATTTACACCTTTTAACATCTCCATCATCGTCTGGTCATGTCTTGCAATTTTTAGAAGGCTGCAGATTAAAGCAGAAATCTGAATTTGTTTCGAAACTATCTTACCGATTTTTCAAATGTATTTTATTTTCAAAAAAAAAACGGCACCCTGCAAATCCAGATCTTCAGTTATATGGAAACAACTTAACTTATGTGGAACACTTAAAATTTTAATGAATGATCTTTGATAAAAAACTATCCTGGAAATACCATATTATGCAAATTAAGCAACTTGTCAATCTGGTCTTAATTTAATGCGAACACTGTGCAATCGTAATTGGGGCTCAGATTTTAAAAGTCTGATTCATATTTACAAATTGCTAGTACGATTAAAACTCGATTATGGATCAGTTGTATACTCATCTACAAAAAAAACTCTTCTAGAGCAACTAGAATTCATACAAAATACAGCACTAAGAAAAGCTACAGGAGCATTTTGTACTAGCCCCATTAAAAGTCTACAAAGTTTAACCAAGGAACCACCTTTAAATTTTAGAAGAATGTACTTATCATTTACATACGTATCATCCATATGTGCGATAAAATCGCATCCCACTTTCCATCATACTATCGCTGAACGTTTCAAAGAAACTTATATAAACAAAAAAAGGACGAACTCTCAATTTTACGAGAGAATCAGATGATATCTCTATCTCCATAATATAAAATTCCCAAAATTTTTTGATCAGACAAATACAGTCACACCTCCCCCCTGGACCTATCCTTCTGCAATATGTGATCTAACTCTTTCTAAATACAATAAGCTTGAGACCTCCCATGCAACAATTATTCAATCATTTTACAACATACTTGCTTCTTTCCCAGATCATTGTGATATCCATACAGATGCATCCAAAACTATTATTGGTGTGGGATCAGCAGTTATAACTTCGAGCATTGTATTTTAAATTATCTTCTCGTTGCAGTGCATACTCTGGAGAACTATACTCAATTCTACAAGCCCTCATTTATATACATAACCAAAAAATTCCAAATTCTGTCATAATTACCGACTCTATCAATACATTTACATACGAAAGAACAGTTATATACAAGTAATCCCATAGGTATTTTAATAAAAGAATAATTACATTTGCTAAACAACGTGAGACAGCAAGTACGCTTTATATGGGTTCCATCACATACCGGACTTAAGAGCGTAGGCGCAAAATATCGGGCCAATGCTATTTAAATGCATTCATTTTTTTCGAATCCTAAAAAAACTATTTTTAAAAAATTTAAACGCAGAATGAAAGAATACATTATTACTGAGGGCCGAAAGTCCCTGAAAACTTCTATAAGTTACTGGGGTTTATTTTAATAAGTTACTGGGGTGAAAAAAAAAGAAAATTTAGTGTGATTTTTAATTTCAAATATCTCATTCAAAAAAACTTTTTGTTTATTGTAAGTGCCTTTCGGCCTTCGGTAATAATGTAATCTTTCATTCTGCGTTACAATTTTTTAAAAATATTTGTTAGTTTTCTCAGGATTCGAAAAAAAATAATTGCATTTAAAAAGCATTGGCCCGAAATTTTGCGCCTACGCTTAAAGGAAACGAACAAGCAAATTTTCATGCCAGGGAGCAATACACAGTGCCTCTTCAGTGATAGTGAACTTAGTGTCTGTTTCCGATTACAAATCGTTCCTTAAAGAAAAAGTGACAAATGAATGGAAAAACGAATGGAATCTTTCACAATCGACTGTACACATCGTAAAGCCCTCAACCGAATCTTGGTGCAAGATAAATTTAACTCGCCAGCTGTTTGTTAAGCTAACGCATTTACGTATAAGTCACAGCAAACTAACTCACAGCTACCTAACCTCCAAATCAAATCGCCTTATTTGTGACTTATGTAACTGCGACATTAATGTAGAACATTTAATATAGTGAGTAATCAGTGAAAGACAAAATACTCACTAGCAACAATATAAAAGCAGTCTTAGGAACTATGTATGACTATATTAAAGCTAATAAACCAAAGTGGTTGATGCTGTTATCAATAAAATAAAAAAAATGGAATTGTAACGTATTAACCTTTTACTTTTATGTCATAATAAATGTTTCTAATTGCTCTTTTTATAGTATGCCTGATGTCTTGAGTTTTTATTTTATTTATTTATTTTTATATTATTTTTGGTACAATATGTAATATTCAGAGCGTTATAATAAAATTGTTTAAATTTCTATTTACCTATTTCTATTCTATTTCTATTTACCTCTCCCTTTATTTGCGCCACACAACAAACTAGTGTTGCTCAAATGCAAGAACAAGACGAGACTTAGACAGTCTTGGTCTTGCGCCAATACACCTGGTCTTGGTCTTGGTCTTGGTATTGCACTCCCGGTCTTGGTCTTGGTCTTGGTCTTGCAGCAAGAGTCTTGCAAGTCTTGCAGTTACCCATTAGCCTATTGCTATTTATTAAACGTTACTTTAGATCTTAGAACAATATAACAGAGTAAGTACATTTTAAGCTTGAATTAACATAGCGATAATAAAGACCAACCAAATTAATAAATGTCTAAATAACTGACACCGAGTGGGGTTTGAAGCCACAATCTAAGCGATCCGTGCCTATACTCTAACTAACTCAGCTATCTACCATGCCCCATGGAAGTCAATCTGTTTCTTAATAAACATTTGCATTTACTAAGCTTACATGTGCTAAAACATGGTTAAACACAAAAAAAAACAAATTAATGACATAAGCATGCCTGTATTTTAAAGAACATTATATGGCTAGAAAGTGATTGATGGACATGATGGGCAAAAAATCCACATACATGTATTAAGGGTACAGATTTTTTAGGTGATAAGATAACAAACTATAATCCACTTATTAAAGCAAAATAAATGTTTTTACCAATCTTACCTCTACTTTTATATAAAAAACTAAATTAAAAAAATTAAGAATAGGTAAAAAAGCAATGATAATCAAAAGAAGTTATTTTAAATTAAGGAGATACCTACTTAATAAATACATTCATTTACCAAAATAAATAGTAGGTACATAATATATGTAAAGGTAATAAGGTAATAAGTATATTTTTTACATAGCAAAAGCTTGGGATATCTCCACCGAATTTTGGTTTTTCAGGAAGAAATATTTGTAATTCCTTTTTGTGGAAAGATATTAGATGCTTTCTTAAACCTGACGTGTTTCTGTTGTTCATTTTCATTTCAACCTTTATATGTAGGCACAATTTACACAAAGCAATTTGGGATGCATGAATTATTTCGAAAAACTCATCAAATTTGCTTTTAGGTCTTTTAGATCTATAACTCCAACGCTCACTACTTCGACTAGAAATATTTGAATCTTTGTCCATCATATTAAATTGTAAACTTGTCACTCCGGGAACAACAAGGATTAGATGAAAAACAATTATTACATGAGACTCAAAGGAAAGCTCAATTGGGAATGAAGTTAAGTGATTGTTAGTGAGTGTTAAGTAAGTCGAAAAAGTAACGACTATACTTTATAGTTAGGTACTTTATGTTCGTTACTATCCAATACCCTATTTTATAAGTATCTAATAACAAACCGAGACTTACTTATATCGTTACTTCGTTATTCTAAATACTTCGGTATTTTATTTACACGGTAGGCAAAATCATCTGTTATTAATTTGTCTCGTTACAGCCACGCTCTTTCAGCAAATTTTGTTTAACCGAATGATCTCATCGCACACTCAGCAGAAACAATATTAATAGTCTAAGGCCGATAAGATTTGTTTATTTAGATTCCTCCTGACTAAATTATAATGCGAACAAAATTTAATTATTAAGTGGGTGTCCGTAACAATTATATTTTTTATTAGCTAGAGTGACATATTTTAAAAAATATCGATACGATATTAATGTCGGCGTCGTAATGCAAGATTATTTTTATTATTAGAGGGTATTCTCGAAATATGGACAATTAATTTCAGAGCGAAGAAGTCG